>NC_071333.1:2064661-2246511 GCF_010183535.1 Caenorhabditis remanei | reverse complement strand
CGCTCATGGGACTCAATTCCTATACCTAATAAGTTAATAAGAATTTATGAATATTAAGAATTTTAAGAATTTTGAGGAAAAGGCATGTTCGGAGGACGCGAGTGCATTCCTCGCTCATGGGACTCCAATTCCTATACCTAATAAAGTTAATAAGAATTTTATGATATTAAGATTTTAAGAATTTTGAGGAAAGGCATGTTCGGAGGACGCGAGTGCATTCCTCGCTCATGGACGCCAATTCCTATACCTAATAAGTTAATAAGAATTTTAGAATATTAAGAATTTTAAGAATTTGAGGAAAGGCATGTTCGGACGCGAGTGCATTCCTCGCTCATGGGACTCCAATTCCTATACCTAATAAAGTTAATAAGAATTTTATGAATATTAAGAATTTTAAGAATTTTGAGGAAAAGGCATTTTCGGAGGACGCGAGTTGCATTCCTCGCTCATGGGACTCCAATTCCTATACCTAATAAAGTTAATAGAATTTTAGAATATAAGAATTTTAAGAATTTTGAGGAAAAGGCATGTTCGGAGGACGCGAGTGCATTCCTCGCTCATGGGACTCAATTCCTATACCTAATAAAGTTAATAAGAATTTTTAGAACTATTAAGAATTTTAAGAATTTTCAGGAAAAGGCATGTTCGGAGGACGCGAGTGCATTCCTCGCTCATGGGACTCCAATTCCTATACCTAATAAGTTAATAAGAATTTTAGAACTTTAAGAATTTTAAGAATTTTGAGGAAAAGGCATGTTCGGAGGACGCGAGTGCATTCCTCGCTCATGGGACTCAATTCCTATACCTAATAAAGTTAATAAGAATTTTTAGAATATTAAGAATTTTAAGAATTTTGAGGAAAAGGCATGTTCGGAGGACGCGAGTGCATTCCTCGCTCATGGGACTCCAATTCCTATACCTAATAAAGTTAATAAGAATTTTATGAATATTAAGAATTTTAAGAATTTGAGGAAAAGGCATGTTCGGAGGACGCGAGTGCATTCCTCGCTCATGGGACTCAATTCCTATACCTAATAAAGTTAATAAGAATTTTATGAATATTAAGAATTTTAAGAATTTTGAGGAAAAGGCATGTTCGGAGGACGCGAGTGCATTCCTCGCTCATGGGACTCCAATTCCTATACCTAATAAAGTTAATAAGAATTTTATGAATATTAAGAATTTTAAGAATTTCAGGAAAAGGCATGTTCGGAGGACGCGAGTGCATTCCTTGCTCATGGGACTCCAATTCCTATACCTAATAAAGTTAATAAGAATTTTAGAACTTTAAGAATGTTAAGAATTTACCAGGAAAAGGCATGTTCGGAGGACGCGAGTGCATTCCTCGCTCATGGGACTCCAATTCCTATACCTAATAAAGTTAATAAGAATTTTTAGAACTTTAAGAATGTTAAGAATTTTGAGGAAAAGGCATGTTCGGAGGACGCGAGTGCATTCCTTGCTCATGGGACTCCAATTCCTATACCTAATAAAGTTAATAAGAATTTTTAGAACTTTAAGAATGTTAAGAATTTTGAGGAAAAGGCATGTTCGGAGGACGCGAGTGCATTCCTTGCTCATGGGACTCCAATTCCTATACCTAATAAAGTTAATAAGAATTTTTAGAACTTTAAGAATGTTAAGAATTTACCAGGAAAAGGCATGTTCGGAGGACGCGAGTGCATTCCTCGCTCATGGGACTCCAATTCCTATACCTAATAAAGTTAATAAGAATTTTTAGAACTTTAAGAATGTTAAGAATTTGAGGAAAAGGCATGTTCGGAGGACGCGAGTGCATTCCTCGCTCATGGGACTCCAATTCCTATACCTAATAAAGTTAATAAGAATTTTTAGAACTTTAAGAATGTTAAGAATTACAGGAAAAGGCATGTTCGGAGGACGCGAGTGCATTCCTCGCTCATGGGACTCCAATTCCTATACCTAATAAAGTTAACAAGAATTTTTAGAACTTTAAGAATTTTAAGAATTTTCAGGAAAAGGCATGTTCGGAGGACGCGAGTGCATTCCTCGCTCATGGGACTCCAATTCCTATACCTAATAAAGTTAATAAGAATTTTTAGATTAAGAATTTTAAGAATTTTGAGGAAAAGGCATGTTCGGAGGACGCGAGTGCATCCTCGCTCATGGGACTCCAATTCCTATACCTAATAAAGTTAATAAGAATTTATATATTTAAGATATTTAAACAAGAATTTTGAGGAAAAGGCATGTTCGGAGGACGCGAGTGCATTCCTCGCTCATGGGACTCAATTCCTACCTAATAAAGTTAAAAGAATTTTATGAATATTAAGAATTTTAAGAATTTTGAGGAAAAGGCATGTTCGGAGGACGACGAGTGCATTCCTCGCTCATGGGACTCCAATTCCTATACCTAATAAAGTTAAAAAGAATTTTTAGAATATTAAGAATTTTAAGAATTTTGAGGAAAGGCATGTTCGGAGGACGCGAGTGCATTCCTCGCTCATGGGACTCCAATTCCTAACCTAATAAAGTTAATAAGAATTTTTAGAACTTTAAGAATTTTAAGAATTTTGAGGAAAAGGCATGTTCGGAAGACGCGAGTGTATTCCTCGCTCATGGGACTCCAATTCCTATACCTAATAAAGTTAATAAGAATTTTTAGAACTTTAAGAATTTTAAGAATTTTGAGGAAAAGGCATGTTCGGAAGACGCGAGTGTATTCCTCGCTCATGGGACTCCAATTCCTATACCTAATAAAGTTAAAAAGAATTTTATGAATATTAAGAATTTTAAGAATTTTGAGGAAAAGGCATGTTCGGAGGACGCGAGTGCATTCCTCGCTCATGGGACTCCAATTCCTATACCTAATAAAGTTAAAAGAATTTTATGAATATTAAGAATTTTAAGAATTTTGAGGAAAAGGCATGTTCGGAGGACGCGAGTGCAGTCCTCGCTCATGGGACTCCAATTCCTATACCTAATAAAGTTAAAAAGAATTTTATGAATATTAAGAATTTTAAGAATTTTGAGGAAAAGGCATGTTCGGAGGACGCGAGTGCATTCCTCGCTCATGGGACTCCAATTCCTATACCTAATAAAGTTAAAAAGAATTTTATGAATATTAAGAATTTTAAGAATTTTGAGGAAAAGGCATGTTCGGAGGACGCGAGTGCAGTCCTCGCTCATGGGACTCCAATTCCTATACCTAATAAAGTTAAAAAGAATTTTATGAATATTAAGAATTTTAAGAATTTTGAGGAAAAGGCATGTTCGGAGGACGCGAGTGCATTCCTCGCTCATGGGACTCCAATTCCTATACCTAATAAAGTTAAAAAGAATTTTACGAATATTAAGAATTTTAAGAATTTTGAGGAAAAGGCATGTTCGGAGGACGCGAGTGCATTCCTCGCTCATGGGACTCCAATTCCTATACCTAATAAAGTTAATAAGAATTTTATGAATATTAAGAATTTTAAGAATTTTCAGGAAAAGGCATGTTCGGAGGACGCGAGTGCATTCCTTGCTCATGGGACTCCAATTCCTATACCTAATAAAGTTAATAAGAATTTTATGAATATTAAGAATTTTAAGAATTTTCAGGAAAAGGCATGTTCGGAGGACGCGAGTGCATTCCTTGCTCATGGGACTCCAATTCCTATACCTAATAAAGTTAATAAGAATTTTTAGAACTTTAAGAATGTTAAGAATTACCAGGAAAAGGCATGTTCGGAGGACGCGAGTGCATTCCTCGCTCATGGGACTCCAATTCCTATACCTAATAAAGTTAATAAGAATTTTATGAATATTAAGAATTTCAAGAATTTTCAGGAAAAGGCATGTTCGGAGGACGCGAGTGCATTCCTCGCTCATGGGACTCCAATTCCTATACCTAATAAAGTTAAAAAGAATTTATGAATATTAAGAATTTTAAGAATTTTGAGGAAAAGGCATGTTCGGAGGACGCGAGTGCATTCCTCGCTCATGGGACTCCAATTCCTATACCTAATAAAGTTAAAAAGAATTTTTAGAATATTAAGAATTTTAAGAATTTTGAGGAAAAGGCATGTTCGGAGGACGCGAGTGCATTCCTCGCTCATGGGACTCCAATTCCTATACCTAATAAAGTTAATAAGAATTTTTAGAACTTTAAGAATTTTAAGAATTTTGAGGAAAAGGCATGTTCGGAAGACGCGAGTGTATTCCTCGCTCATGGGACTCCAATTCCTATACCTAATAAAGTTAATAAGAATTTTTAGAACTTTAAGAATTTTAAGAATTTTGAGGAAAAGGCATGTTCGGAAGACGCGAGTGTATTCCTCGCTCATGGGACTCCAATTCCTATACCTAATAAAGTTAAAAAGAATTTTATGAATATTAAGAATTTTAAGAATTTTGAGGAAAAGGCATGTTCGGAGGACGCGAGTGCATTCCTCGCTCATGGGACTCCAATTCCTATACCTAATAAAGTTAAAAAGAATTTTATGAATATTAAGAATTTTAAGAATTTTGAGGAAAAGGCATGTTCGGAGGACGCGAGTGCAGTCCTCGCTCATGGGACTCCAATTCCTATACCTAATAAAGTTAAAAAGAATTTTATGAATATTAAGAATTTTAAGAATTTTGAGGAAAAGGCATGTTCGGAGGACGCGAGTGCATTCCTCGCTCATGGGACTCCAATTCCTATACCTAATAAAGTTAAAAAGAATTTTATGAATATTAAGAATTTTAAGAATTTTGAGGAAAAGGCATGTTCGGAGGACGCGAGTGCAGTCCTCGCTCATGGGACTCCAATTCCTATACCTAATAAAGTTAAAAAGAATTTTATGAATATTAAGAATTTTAAGAATTTTGAGGAAAAGGCATGTTCGGAGGACGCGAGTGCATTCCTCGCTCATGGGACTCCAATTCCTATACCTAATAAAGTTAAAAAGAATTTTACGAATATTAAGAATTTTAAGAATTTTGAGGAAAAGGCATGTTCGGAGGACGCGAGTGCATTCCTCGCTCATGGGACTCCAATTCCTATACCTAATAAAGTTAATAAGAATTTTATGAATATTAAGAATTTTAAGAATTTTCAGGAAAAGGCATGTTCGGAGGACGCGAGTGCATTCCTTGCTCATGGGACTCCAATTCCTATACCTAATAAAGTTAATAAGAATTTTATGAATATTAAGAATTTTAAGAATTTTCAGGAAAAGGCATGTTCGGAGGACGCGAGTGCATTCCTTGCTCATGGGACTCCAATTCCTATACCTAATAAAGTTAATAAGAATTTTTAGAACTTTAAGAATTTTAAGAATTACCAGGAAAAGGCATGTTCGGAGGACGCGAGTGCATTCCTCGCTCATGGGACTCCAATTCCTATACCTAATAAAGTTAATAAGAATTTTTAGAACTTTAAGAATTTTAAGAATTTTGAGGAAAAGGCATGTTCGGAAGACGCGAGTGCAGTCCTCGCTCATGGGACTCCAATTCCTATACCTAATAAAGTTAATAAGAATTTTATGAATATTAAGAATTTTAAGAATTTTGAGGAAAAGGCATGTTCGGAGGACGCGAGTGCATTCCTCGCTCATGGGACTCCAATTCCTATACCTAATAAAGTTAATAAGAATTTTATGAATATTAAGAATTTTAATAATTTTCAGGAAAACGCATGTTCGGAGGACGCGAGTGCATTCCTCGCTCATGGGACTCCAATTCCTATACCTAATAAAGTTAATAAGAATTTTATGAATATTAAGAATTTTAATAATTTTCAGGAAAACGCATGTTCGGAGGACGCGAGTGCATTCCTCGCTCATGGGACTCCAATTCCTATACCTAATAAAGTTAATAAGAATTTTATGAATATTAAGAATTTTAAGAATTTTGAGGAAAAGGCATGTTCGGAGGACGCGAGTGCATTCCTCGCTCATGGGACTCCAATTCCTATACCTAATAAAGTTAATAAGAATTTTTAGAATATTAAGAATTTTAAGAATTTTGAGGAAAAGGCATGTTCGGAGGACGCGAGTGCATTCCTCGCTCATGGGACTCCAATTCCTATACCTAATAAAGTTAATAAGAATTTTTAGAATATTAAGAATTTTAAGAATTTTGAGGAAAAGGCATGTTCGGAGGACGCGAGTGCATTCCTCGCTCATGGGACTCCAATTCCTATACCTAATAAAGTTAATAAGAATTTTATGAATATTAAGAATTTCAAGAATTTTCAGGAAAAGGCATGTTCGGAGGACGCGAGTGCATTCCTCGCTCATGGGACTCCAATTCCTATACCTAATAAAGTTAATAAGAATTTTATGAATATTAAGAATTTCAAGAATTTTCAGGAAAAGGCATGTTCGGAGGACGCGAGTGCATTCCTCGCTCATGGGACTCCAATTCCTATACCTAATAAAGTTAATAAGAATTTTTAGAATATTAAGAATTTTAAGAATTTTGAGGAAAAGGCATGTTCGGAGGACGCGAGTGCATTCCTCGCTCATGGGACTCCAATTCCTATACCTAATAAAGTTAATAAGAATTTTTAGAATATTAAGAATTTCAAGAATTTTCAGGAAAAGGCATGTTCGGAGGACGCGAGTGCATTCCTCGCTCATGGGACTCCAATTCCTATACCTAATAAAGTTAATAAGAATTTTATGAATATTAAGAATTTCAAGAATTTTCAGGAAAAGGCATGTTCGGAGGACGCGAGTGCATTCCTCGCTCATGGGACTCCAATTCCTATACCTAATAAAGTTAATAAGAATTTTATGAATATTAAGAATTTCAAGAATTTTCAGGAAAAGGCATGTTCGGAGGACGCGAGTGCATTCCTCGCTCATGGGACTCCAATTCCTATACCTAATAAAGTTAATAAGAATTTTTAGAATATTAAGAATTTTAAGAATTTTGAGGAAAAGGCATGTTCGGAGGACGCGAGTGCATTCCTCGCTCATGGGACTCCAATTCCTATACCTAATAAAGTTAATAAGAATTTTATGAATATTAAGAATTTCAAGAATTTTCAGGAAAAGGCATGTTCGGAGGACGCGAGTGCATTCCTCGCTCATGGGACTCCAATTCCTATACCTAATAAAGTTAATAAGAATTTTATGAATATTAAGAATTTCAAGAATTTTCAGGAAAAGGCATGTTCGGAGGACGCGAGTGCATTCCTCGCTCATGGGACTCCAATTCCTATACCTAATAAAGTTAATAAGAATTTTTAGAATATTAAGAATTTTAAGAATTTTGAGGAAAAGGCATGTTCGGAAGACGCGAGTGCAGTCCTCGCTCATGGGACTCCAATTCCTATACCTAATAAAGTTAATAAGAATTTTATGAATATTAAGAATTTCAAGAATTTTCAGGAAAAGGCATGTTCGGAGGACGCGAGTGCATTCCTCGCTCATGGGACTCCAATTCCTATACCTAATAAAGTTAATAAGAATTTTTAGAATATTAAGAATTTTAAGAATTTTGAGGAAAAGGCATGTTCGGAGGACGCGAGTGCATTCCTCGCTCATGGGACTCCAATTCCTATACCTAATAAAGTTAATAAGAATTTTTAGAACTTTAAGAATTTTAAGAATTTTGAGGAAAAGGCATGTTCGGAAGACGCGAGTGTATTCCTCGCTCATGGGACTCCAATTCCTATACCTAATAAAGTTAAAAAGAATTTTATGAATATTAAGAATTTTAAGAATTTTGAGGAAAAGGCATGTTCGGAGGACGCGAGTGCATTCCTCGCTCATGGGACTCCAATTCCTATACCTAATAAAGTTAATAAGAATTTTATGAATATTAAGAATTTTAAGAATTTTGAGGAAAAGGCATGTTCGGAGGACGCGAGTGCATTCCTCGCTCATGGGACTCCAATTCCTATACCTAATAAAGTTAATAAGAATTTTATGAATATTAAGAATTTTAAGAATTTTGAGGAAAAGGCATGTTCGGAGGACGCGAGTGCATTCCTCGCTCATGGGACTCCAATTCCTATACCTAATAAAGTTAATAAGAATTTTATGAATATTAAGAATTTTAAGAATTTTGAGGAAAAGGCATGTTCGGAGGACGCGAGTGCATTCCTCGCTCATGGGACTCCAATTCCTATACCTAATAAAGTTAATAAGAATTTTATGAATATTAAGAATTTTAAGAATTTTCAGGAAAAGGCATGTTCGGAGGACGCGAGTGCATTCCTCGCTCATGGGACTCCAATTCCTATACCTAATAAAACTAATAAGAATTTTTAGAACTTTAAGAATTTCAAGAATTTTGAGGAAAAGGCATGTTCGGAGGACGCGAGTGCATTCCTCGCTCATGGGACTCCAATTCCTATACCTAATAAAGTTAATAAGAATTTTATGAATATTAAGAATTTTAAGAATTTTGAGGAAAAGGCATGTTCGGAGGACGCGAGTGCATTCCTCGCTCATGGGACTCCAATTCCTATACCTAATAAAGTTAATAAGAATTTTATGAATATTAAGAATTTTAAGAATTTTCAGGAAAAGGCATGTTCGGAGGACGCGAGTGCATTCCTCGCTCATGGGACTCCAATTCCTATACCTAATAAAGTTAATAAGAATTTTATGAATATTAAGAATTTTAATAATTTTCAGGAAAACGCATGTTCGGAGGACGCGAGTGCATTCCTCGCTCATGGGACTCCAATTCCTATACCTAATAAAGTTAATAAGAATTTTTAGAACTTTAAGAATTTCAAGAATTTTGAGGAAAAGGCATGTTCGGAGGACGCGAGTGCAGTCCTCGCTCATGGGACTCCAATTCCTATACCTAATAAAGTTAATAAGAATTTTTAGAATATTAAGAATTTTAAGAATTTTGAGGAAAAGGCATGTTCGGAGGACGCGAGTGCATTCCTCGCTCATGGGACTCCAATTCCTATACCTAATAAAGTTAATAAGAATTTTATGAATATTAAGAATTTTAAGAATTTTCAGGAAAAGGCATGTTCGGAGGACGCGAGTGCAGTCCTCGCTCATGGGACTCCAATTCCTATACCAAATAAAGTTAATAAGAATTTTTAGAACTTTAAGAATTTCAAGAATTTTGAGGAAAAGGCATGTTCGGAGGACGCGAGTGCATTCCTCGCTCATGGGACTCCAATTCCTATACCTAATAAAGTTAATAAGAATTTTTAGAATATTAAGAATTTCAAGAATTTTGAGGAAAAGGCATGTTCGGAGGACGCGAGTGCATTCCTCGCTCATGGGACTCAAATTCCTATACCTAATAAAGTTAATAAGAATTTTTAGAATATTAAGAATTTTAAGAATTTTGAGGAAAAGGCATGTTCGGAAGACGCGAGTGCATTCCTCGCTCATGGGACTCCAATTCCTATACCTAATAAAGTTAATAAGAATTTTATGAATATTAAGAATTTTAATAATTTTCAGGAAAACGCATGTTCGGAGGACGCGAGTGCATTCCTCGCTCATGGGACTCCAATTCCTATACCTAATAAAGTTAATAAGAATTTTATGAATATTAAGAATTTTAAGAATTTTCAGGAAAAGGCATGTTCGGA
Organism: Caenorhabditis remanei; assembly: GCF_010183535.1. Taxonomy (NCBI): domain Eukaryota; kingdom Metazoa; phylum Nematoda; class Chromadorea; order Rhabditida; family Rhabditidae; genus Caenorhabditis; species Caenorhabditis remanei. The sequence goes on along the minus strand of NC_071333.1, from coordinate 2,236,985 downwards.
GGACGCGAGTGCAGTCCTCGCTCATGGGACTCCAATTCCTATACCTAATAAAGTTAATAAGAATTTTTAGAATATTAAGAATTTTAAGAATTTTGAGGAAAAGGCATGTTCGGAGGACGCGAGTGCATTCCTCGCTCATGGGACTCAAATTCCTATACCTAATAAAGTTAATAAGAATTTTATGAATATTAAGAATTTTAATAATTTTCAGGAAAACGCATGTTCGGAGGACGCGAGTGCATTCCTCGCTCATGGGACTCCAATTCCTATACCTAATAAAGTTAATAAGAATTTTATGAATATTAAGAATTTTAATAATTTTCAGGAAAACGCATGTTCGGAGGACGCGAGTGCAGTCCTCGCTCATGGGACTCCAATTCCTATACCTAATAAAGTTAATAAGAATTTTTAGAATATTAAGAATTTTAAGAATTTTGAGGAAAAGGCATGTTCGGAGGACGCGAGTGCATTCCTCGCTCATGGGACTCAAATTCCTATACCTAATAAAGTTAATAAGAATTTTTAGAATATTAAGAATTTTAATAATTTTCAGGAAAACGCATGTTCGGAGGACGCGAGTGCATTCCTCGCTCATGGGACTCCAATTCCTATACCTAATAAAGTTAATAAGAATTTTTAGAATATTAAGAATTTTAAGAATTTTGAGGAAAAGGCATGTTCGGAAGACGCGAGTGCATTCCTCGCTCATGGGACTCCAATTCCTATACCTAATAAAGTTAATAAGAATTTTATGAATATTAAGAATTTTAATAATTTTCAGGAAAACGCATGTTCGGAGGACGCGAGTGCATTCCTCGCTCATGGGACTCCAATTCCTATACCTAATAAAGTTAATAAGAATTTTATGAATATTAAGAATTTTAATAATTTTCAGGAAAACGCATGTTCGGAGGACGCGAGTGCAGTCCTCGCTCATGGGACTCCAATTCCTATACCTAATAAAGTTAATAAGAATTTTTAGAATATTAAGAATTTTAAGAATTTTGAGGAAAAGGCATGTTCGGAGGACGCGAGTGCATTCCTCGCTCATGGGACTCAAATTCCTATACCTAATAAAGTTAATAAGAATTTTTAGAATATTAAGAATTTTAATAATTTTCAGGAAAACGCATGTTCGGAGGACGCGAGTGCATTCCTCGCTCATGGGACTCCAATTCCTATACCTAATAAAGTTAATAAGAATTTTTAGAATATTAAGAATTTTAAGAATTTTCAGGAAAAGGCATGTTCGGAGGACGCGAGTGCATTCCTCGCTCATGGGACTCCAATTCCTATACCTAATAAAGTTAATAAGAATTTTTAGAATATTAAGAATTTTAATAATTTTGAGGAAAAGGCATGTTCGGAGGACGCGAGTGCATTCCTCGCTCATGGGACTCCAATTCCTATACCTAATAAAGTTAATAAGAATTTTATGAATATTAAGAATTTTAAGAATTTTCAGGAAAAGGCATGTTCGGAGGACGCGAGTGCATTCCTCGCTCATGGGACTCCAATTCCTATACCTAATAAAGTTAATAAGAATTTTTAGAACTTTAAGAATTTCAAGAATTTTGAGGAAAAGGCATGTTCGGAGGACGCGAGTGCAGTCCTCGCTCATGGGACTCCAATTCCTATACCTAATAAAGTTAATAAGAATTTTTAGAATATTAAGAATTTTAAGAATTTTGATGAAAAGGCATGTTCGGAGGACGCGAGTGCATTCCTCGCTCATGGGACTCAAATTCCTATACCTAATAAAGTTAATAAGAATTTTTAGAATATTAAGAATTTTAAGAATTTTGAGGAAAAGGCATGTTCGGAAGACGCGAGTGCATTCCTCGCTCATGGGACTCCAATTCCTATACCTAATAAAGTTAATAAGAATTTTTAGAATATTAAGAATTTTAAGAATTTTGAGGAAAAGGCATGTTCGGAGGACGCGAGTGCATTCCTCGCTCATGGGACTCAAATTTCTATCCCTAATAAATTTAATATGAACTTTGAAAATTCTTAGAATTTAATTTAATGAATTTAATTCAAATCCGCGCGGAAGTGTCTGTTACTCACCTTATTTTTGTCTCCATCCTTTTTGTTGGTCCATTGGTATATTGCGGCAGTCGATCGTTGTAGTGGTTGGTGGTGGCTAAAAATTAATCAATGAGAAATCTAATAAAGCCAAAACGATATCTAGAGAATTATCAACGGAGGGTAGAAAGGAATGAGAATAAATAGCCCAAAAAGAGAGGACTGCTCGGTATGAAAGTGAAAGGGACAACTGGCTATAATCCACCTGGCTGACCTCTTCTGGGTTGGGGGCGTGGCGTAGTTGTCATCATCTATCCGATTTCCCAGGGTGATAAGTGACAGGTGTGAGAATATGCGGCAGAAAAAAAGAAAAAGAAAAAAGAACACAGGCAGATTTCTTCACATGATTGACTTCCGTGTTTCACACCCTACATGACTGTTATCTCTTCTAGATGGGGTTTAATAAAATTTGTCCCAGAAGAATTCAAATAATGTAAATGAAGACATCGGCCTGTGTTACTTTGTCACAAACACTCGCACCTGTCACTTATCTTGATGGGAAATCAGATAGATGATGACAATGTGTGAGTTCGTTGACCTGTTGGATTGAAACATCTGCTGTTTGTTGTACCGCCCGGGGAAATTGAGAAATCTAAGAAATTAAGAAAAAAGTTTAGAGATTTGGAAACATAGGTAGTAGAGTTGAGCGGAATGTGATTTGGCGGAAGGCAGAAGCGAAATTTTTCGGCGGAAAGCGGAAGGCGGAATGAAAAAATTGGCAAAAGATGGTCTTAGTTGCAAAAAATTTTTATAAATGGTTAAATCTGTATTAAATTTCGTTTTTTGGTAAAAATTGTTAGTTTTGCATCAAAAAAACTCGAAAAATATCAGTAAATTTGAGTAAGCGATCAAATTTTTCAAGCTAATATCCTTCAGGCGGAAGGCGGAAAAAAATATCTTAAAACGGCGGAAAGCGGAAGGCGGAATTCCGCTCTGACAGGTAGGTAGAATGCAAAGAGAAACAGAGAGAGCCCAAGAAGAAAGGACTACTCGGTGAGGGAGTGAAAGGGATAACTCATTCCACTCATCCAACCTCATCTAGTCATGGGCGGGGCCTTGGTCGGATTTCACAAGAAGATAAGTTGACAGGTGGTCATATGTTAACAGAAATGGCCGACACAATAGATCAAGTAAGACAATGTGACAATTGGTTGACATGTCAATATTCGATTAAGACGTGTGCTGCTTGTTTGTTCATGTACAAATTTATAGTAGGGGTCAGGGTATATGGAAAATGGGTAAAACGTGTTCAAAAACGCGTGATGACTTAAAATTTGGATTTCCTAGGCTTAAAATTTGGATTTCCTAAATTTGGATTTTTCAAAACTCTGACGGCAAAATCGGGAGGTCAAACCCTAGCACTTTGAGCCCCCATCATTCGATTTGGAGTGGCTGTTCTACGATCCTGATTCTTTATTTCAAATTTTGAAAAAAATTCTCTTGAACAAGATTTTTTTGTCTCAGAATATAACTTTGGAGTTCAAACCTATATTATCAGTGATAATGGAGCTTTTTGGACCATTTTTGTGCTGAAAAATGCTGAAATTTGAGTAAACAAGACTCGAAAGCGCAAAAGAAACGCCAGCTATGCATCTTTCGTGAAAAATCGTTGGAAATACCGTTTTTGTCCATTTTTATGTTGTTGAAAAACACTAAAATTCGGGAAACAAGACTCGAAAGCAAAGAAGAAGCGCCAGCTATGCATCAACCGTAGAAAATAACGTTTTCTGATCATTTTTGTGCTGAAAAACGCTGAAATTTGTCTCCGACTCAAAAAATTCTAGAGAGCGTTAAAGGAACGCAAGCCGTGATGATAAGGTCAAAAACTCGTGTAGTGTGGGCCAAAGGAACGCCAGCAAAAGTTTTGTGAAAAAAAAACCTGAAAAATCACGGTTTTTGATCATTTTTATTTTGAAAAACGCTGAAATTTGGGCAAAAAAGACGCTGTTTCAGTTAATTTACATAGTTCGAGACTCAAGGTTTTTCGAAAGCGCCAAAGGAGCGCCAGATAGGTATCTTCCGTGAAAATTGTTGAAAATAACGTTTTTAAGCCATTTTTGTGCTGAAAACGCTGAAATTTGGGTGAAAATGACGTTATAGATGAGAAAATGTCGAAAATGGGAAAATATGTGTATCCTGGCGTCCAGATGTCCACATAGGTCTGAAATCTATCATTTTTGACTGTAAAAAGTTAAATTTTTGTGTCTATCTGTAAGGCCTGCCGTCCAGATCTCGGTTTTTTAACAAAAAAATTGCTTTTGAAATTTTCGGGAAAAAAATAAGCAAAAACGAATTTTTCCAGCTGGAAATGAAGTAATTTGTATGTTTTCTAAGAAAAAGAACAATTTTTATTAGATTATATTTTAATTCCTTTATAAGAAACCTATAGTATGACATTTTCTGTGGAAATTAAAAAATTATCGAATGAAAATGAGGAAAATGAGCCCAAATCCCCATCTTTATCATATTTCAAAGTCTACATGAGCAAAACGGCGCAAATCCTCCCTCTTCTCCTAATCGAACCAACCGGCATTTGCTCTTTTTGAGGTAACGGATAAGAGCAGGGCCGCGTTATATTAAAATTTTAAAATTGCAATAATCCCCTAGCAGATGTTGTGACATTTGAGATTCACTGACTAGCGTCCCCCGCCTCCCGGCGGGCTCCGCAAGACGGGGCATCGCCCCGTGCGCGGTGATTAGCAAGTTTTACATTCAAAAATTAGATTGCTCGATTTGAAGGAAAATGGAAGAACGACCAGCTTTTGAATTCAAAACAGACACACCGACTGATCCTATTTTCCCCGTATTCGTTCGAACTTTTTACAATATTTCCTTTCATATTCATTTAGAAAGTTCATACAAAAAAAAACAACAAAAAAACGAATAAGAAGGTTTCGAACCCCCACCACACCGATTATCACCCCCGCCCTCTCCCACTGCGCCATTTGTGCACAGAAAACCGAGGTCATGGAGAGAATAGAAAAGAGGGGAGATCCTCGCAGCTGTACAATGACACATACAATGACAAAATGGTCAGTGTATTCGAAAAAATGTCAGTGTAGATTCAGGTTTCTCCACAGAATCGTCCGATATCAATATTTTTTGATCGGACTTTTTGGTTCCATTAGATCTCCAAAAGTTTAGATCGGTGTCAAAAATTCAGAGCGATTCAGTGGATCCAGTGCCCAGGACAGCGAATAGAAAAAATCCCAACATGACCGAAAAACCACGAAAATCACAAAATTCGGTTTTCTGAATGGGTTTTCAGCTAAAAGTATATTGAATTTTACATGGATCGATAGAGATTTTTTTTCCACACATTTCCTTTTTTTCGGATCTTGAAATTTCTCAAAACTGAGCGAGTTACAGCCGGTCAAAGTTTTAGGCGAAAAAAGGGGGATCGATCGATAATCGCTCATTTTTTGACTGTTTTTTGAGTATAACTCGATTGCATCACTTCCAAATTAAAATCTGTTTTTTTAGTCACCTTCCCCATGCCAAGTTTCATAACTGTACCAAATTTCAAAGCTTTCGGTTTAATACAACGCGAGATATCGAGAGGAAAGTAAAAAATTTGGAAAAAAAAGTAGTTCCCTTTCTTTTATGGCCATAAATCATATTTTTTTATATTTCCAGATAATTTTTACATGTCTCGATAGCCAGATGTTCAGAGATCTTAAGTCCAGAATATCCCCCCGAAATGTTCAAAACTGGCGCCGTACGAAGCAAGAAAAGGCAAAAATCGTGAATTTCTCAAGCCATTTTTTTGAGTGAAAAAAGTTGCTCTTACTTTTGTGCTCATAACTTTTTCGCGAATGCTCCAAACCCAACCCCTGGCGGTCGCCACCGGCGCCCCAAGTTTTTGTATCACCTCAAAAAAGAATTTTTTGAAAAAGTTGAGAACAAAGAGAGTTATTAAGAAAAATGAGTGCGGACGTTTTTGTGGACATTTTTTTTACCACAAGCTCCGCCCACTCCAAATCGGCACGCCTGTCCATAGGCGATTTAAGAAGAGGGGCCGAAAAAGAAATCATTTTTATTAGTTGGTTTTTTTGAAAAAGGAAGATTAAAAGAAGACAAAAGTAAGATTTTTAGATATTTATTTAATTATATTTAATTATTTAGTATACAGTAAAAAGTGTCAGGAGGTCAGGTACAAGACTTAACCTGAGAAGGAAAAACCCAGATGTTTATTATTAAAAAAAAAGAAAAAGACGAAGGGAATAATTTTTGAAAGGAATTGGGAAAGGGGATTAACTAGTCTAAATTTTTAAACTTTGATCACTAGAATTTTTTTAAATGTTTTTCTTTTGAAAATTTTGTATATCTATGTCACGTCTGTTTCTCAAAAACTTTAAAAACATTCAAAAATCAGTCTTAAGAAGTTTTTTTTCAAAAAATCTGAACATGTTCGAACAAAAAAAAAAAAAAAATTTCAGTTTTGAACTTCCTGGTCAGAAAGATTCCAATTCTTCAATTGAAAAAAACTATTCTTTTTTTTCTGATTCTCAAAGTAGAACCAAAGTATCAAAAACAGAAACAAAAACCAAGGAAATCCTGCTGAATCATTGTGTTTTCTACAATTTCACCATCTGTTTCACTATTCGGCCCACCTTTTCATGAATTTCGACTGCCAACTTTTCCACGGGCCTCTACTTAATTCTACCATCCTTCTCCATGGTCCTCTATCTCCACCAACTGGATGAGAGAAGTGAGCCGGCAAAAACCACGCGTACGAAGAAATACGGAAAGAGTGTGTGCATTGGAGAAACAGAGAAACGCCTTCCCTCCTCAACCGCTTCTTTCCTCTCAACCATAATTGACCTTCTCCACGGGTCTCTTTCTCCACCGAATGGCAGAGAACAGTGAGACGGCAGAGAACAAACATTTGAATAAACACGGAAAGAGTGTGTATGTATTGGAGAGAGCGCTGAGAAGCAGAGTACTTGCTTCCTCTCTCGACCGCTTCCTTTCCTCTCCAATTCATTCGTTACGATGACGCTCTTCTGGTTGAGCTGTCTACTTTTTTATTGATTTTTATTGAAGTCTAACTTTTTTCTATTATTTTGCTGGTATGCTGGTGTCGTGGGCAGATGAAGGTGAGTGGCTTGGTATTTCATAGCATAGAGTTATTAATGATTAATAAGGAAACGTGTAATACAGATCGTAGAATCCATAAAAACAAAAAAATTGGTTAGAATAGCTTTACTACATTTTGCAGCGATCCACGATCCTTTGAATTGATTGGAAAATTTTTTTGATGCTTTATTTGATCATGCAGTCATTCCAATTTTATTCGCTTTCGACTTTTTTTGTCTGAAAATCCGCCAAATACCACCTTTTTTGCTAAAAATGTCTCTAATTTTGAGTTTTTGGCTTACAATCCATCAAACTCCAACTTTTTTGACTGAAAATTCATCAAAATCTGAAGTATTTGGCCTAAAATCCGTAAAATTTCAACTTTTTCGACTCGAAATCCGTCAGATTTCCACTTTTTTCGTCTTAAAATCCTTCACATTTCCGTTTTTTTTGGTTAAAACCTCTCAATTCATTTTCTGCTCACCTGTAACGGCACCTGGCTGCTAGCGCCGGGGTAGAGTACGTCAGTAAAACAAAAAATCGTATTCTTTTTATCTAAAAACTCAAAATTTCTTGACGCTTTCTCTGTTTTAAAAACTTGTAACTTCCAGAAAACAATCATGGAGAACGTCATCACCACCATCAACTTCTGGACCATCGACAACGTCGTCCAAACAGTCTTGGCAAATCAGGAAAGACGTGAGTTGTGAAATTTAGAGAATAAAAACACGTTTTTTTTTGTTAAGGCGAATCGAATGAGATTGAAGCAGTCAAAGAGTTGGGAGAGAGGGGCTCGGAACCAGCCACTCCTCTCCAGGATGGAAGCGGATCGGCCTTCAAGCCGGTGACGACCAAGAGGCGTAAGTAACCGGTGCACTGTTTCTTCAACATATTCCGTTTTTTGCAGATGTATTCAAACTGGAGTGGAAGGAACCGGCAGCGGACCCTCCGGTCAAACCGGTGAGCGGAGTGTCGGAGGAGGACATCCAGAACCTCGTGTTGGCCGCACAATCCCTTCTCGCTCAAGTAGGACTGCCAGGTGAGTATTTTTAAAGAATAAAAACAGTTTTGGATTCAAAAACTTTTGATAGCAAGCATACCCGGCCGGGCCGTGCCGATTTCCAAATTTTCACCGGCTCGGGTGAAGCGAGTTTATCCCGAAAAACATGTTCAGCAGTTATTTTTGGAAAAGTAGTTTTTGGAGCATTTTGTGCAAAAATTAAACTGAATAGGATAATTTAAGTAATTCTAGAGTGGATTTAGTGATTAAAAGTGCTTGTTTTTCCACCTGGGACGATCGTACCGGCTAGAAAATCTTTCTCTCGGCCCGGGTCGTGAAATGAGAAGTATGATAGCAAGTGAAAATTGTAAATCCAATTTGCAGTCATCCCAGTCGTGTTAAAGCTAGTGGAGAATCAAATGGAGGTCGTGGCTGGTGCAGCTCCTACAGCTGAAGGTATTTCCTTGTAACTATTCTCAATGGAAGATTAAATTCTCATTTCAGAAAACGCTGAAAAGTCCACACAAACGGACAATATGGAGGATGCGGAAATCAAAAGGCTGAAGGAACGAGGAGTTGGAAAGGCTTCTAGAGGAACAAAGTGAGTGTCTAATGTCTCATCAATTTTGAATTTAAGTTATAAAATCAATCATTTTCAGATGAAGAAATCAAGCTTCTCAAAAAAGCACTTGAAGAAGCAAAAGAGGTCAATCAAGAGCCTTCTGGGTCGCCACCAACGGATCAAGATTTGGAAATAGATATTGATGCTCCACAAGAAGAAGAAAAAATGGAAGAACAAGAGGAAGATGAAGGTAATTTATCCTTTCAAAAAGGTTGAATACTTTTCAACATATTTTGGATAAGAAGAAAATCGTCATCAAAAAGCTATGTTTCTCAATTTCCAGGAGCTGGAATGGAACGAGAGCAGATGTCTCCATACACGGATCAAGGAGAGAGCCCACCAGCCGCGCCACCAGGAGCCACCCCCACGCTATCTGTTTATACCTTTATAATATATTTTATTTTAACCAACTGAATAAATTTGAAAAAAATTAAATTACATGTGTTTTTTTTGTAAGGCTGGCACCGTGTGCTCTTCGGAACAGAATTTTGCAAAAAAAAGGAAGTCAAACGCGCGTTTATAATGGAAGGTGAGAGAGCGTGCAAAAAAGAAAAGTGTCTCGTTTTTCTGCGTCTCTTCCCTCTTCTCTTCCTCTTGCTGCCTCCGAACCACCATCTTCAAAGGCGCATCGCGTATCTCAAAAGTGGGAAGAGTAATAAAAACGATGATCACTACAATAATAATAATCAAAAAACATTCAGCACCTCAGACTTGCAAAATATCGGCCCGGAGCCAAAAAATGTGCACGATTTTTACACAAAATTTTTCGAACTTTAAAAAATTTTTTATCGAAAATAGTCAAAAAATTTTATGTAAACTTGTATTTTATCGAAATGTAAAAACAAACACAAAAAATCGAAAAAATTTTCAAAAAATTCAAAATTTCGAATTTTTATTCTGTGACCCGGGCCGACCGGGCCGGGCCGGTGAAAATTCTCAAATTGGCCCGGCTCGGCCCGGCACGTTGTAAGTATGCAGCACCTCATTGTAGTTCACTATTTTTCGAAAGCTTTGCCCACTTTTGAGAAACGTGTGGGTCGGAGAAAATTCTGATTTCTAGTTCTTAAATGAAAACCACAGTATCAAAAACGGTAACAAAAAGTCCTCCAGCAGACTTATTGTGTTTTCTTCTATTTCACAATCCCCCTCCCCCCTTCTTTAGCACATTATTGTAGTTTACCACTTTTTGATAACTCCGCCCATTTTTGAGATACGCACGTTTAAAGATTGGACCGTCGGGCTGGCCCGGATTTGAAGGTTTGAAATTATTGCACTAGCATTTTTTGGTTTTTTTCCAAAAATAATCGGAAAATACTAGGAAAAATTAAGTTTTTTTCAGTACTGAACTTCGGAGAAATTCTGATTTTTGATTATTAAATTTATACCAAAATATCAAAAACAAAAACAAAAACCGAGGGAATCCTGATGAATCATTGTGTTTCCTTCTTTTCACAATCTGTTTCACGAATCGGTCCCCTTCTTATGAATGTCGACAGCCAAAAACACAACTGACCTTCTCCACGGGCTTCTGTCTCCACCGAGAGTGAATGAGAACAGTGAGACACAGAGAACAAGCGTCTCAATATAAATAAGAAAATAGTGTGTGTATTGAACAGAGCGATAGAGAAGCAGAGAAACGCCTTCCCTCTTCGATCGCTTTCTTTTCATTTCCATTTCTTATGTAAATCCACCATCGATACGTGTCTGGTTACGTGTCTTTACTGATTTTTAGTGAATTCTAATTATTCTCTATTATTTTCTCTATTATTCTCTATGCTGGTCTCGCGGGCTAATATTGGAGCTCACTATATCCCAGACGGTTGGAAAACCAGAGATCCCAAAAAACTGGAAATCTGGAACGAATATCGTGATTTGTGGGAAGACAACTGGATATGCAAGGATTGAGAGTGCAAAGGAAGAACAATTCAAAATTATAATCACCGCGAGACTTTCCCCAAATTCTCGCCAATTTGAATTCTCAAATGGCCAAGACCACATGATATTCGAAGCCGAAAAACCCATCCCCATATATCTCCACTCCCGCTTCTTCACCTCCATGCAGGAAGATTGCAACGCCAAGAAAGTCATCAGCGCCTTCTACGGCGGCTCCAAAATCCCACCGGAGTTCACTCTCAACATACGAGGTATCCAGATCATGTCAAAAATCAGATCTGTGCAGCTGAACGCTGAACAACTTCACTATGTCGACCAGATCCTTAAGTGGCATCCGATTATAATCGGAAGTGGTCCGTTCGGGAGTGGCAAGTCAATGACGATGGCGATGGCTGCGGTGTTAGCGGCAAGGAAGGTTCCGTCTAGATGTCATCTGCTGGTCACACATAGGTAATTTTCTAATATAATGTTTTTTAATGAGAAAATGCGTTTTTTTCAGTAAGTGACTGCTCTGCCACACTTGGAAGAGCAACCAGAGCAACTGGAAGTGGTCCAAAAAGAGCCAACGGAGGAAAACGATGATATGGCTCCTCTGCAAAACGAAGATCAAGAGGACAATGTGGAGAACGATCAGGAGATGGACGATGAGAAGCCGCAGGTAGTTCAATTTCCAAAAATCGTTTGTAAAACTTATTTTTTAAGGTTTCTCTAGCAGAAGGGCTTAGAAAAAGTGCCCGCGAAAAGCAGCATAATTTATTTTATTTTAACAAACTAAATAAATTTTTTAAAGTATATTTTATGTGTCTTTTTTTAATTTGTACGGTTGGCACCGAGTGCTCTTCGGAACTAAAATGTTCAAAAAACTAAAATTGGAGGATGAGAAAACGTGGGAAAAGAGAAAAATGTCTTGTTTCTCTGTATCTCTACTTCCTCTCTCCCTTGCTGACTCCAAATTACCATTTTCAAAGACGCATATCTCAAAAGTGGAAAGTTTTTGTAAGAATACTGTCAACTACAAAAATAATCCACCAAAAAATTAGCACATTTTTGTAGTTGACCACTTTTTGATAGCTCCGCCCACTTTTAAGATACGCTCGTTTAAATATTGGAGGGTGGTTCTCACACCCCCAGAGCGTGCGAAAAGAGGAAAGTGTCTCGTTTCTCGGCGTCTCTCCGCATTTCTCTCCCTATTGCTGCTTTTGAACCACATTCTTTAAAGGCGCATATCTCAAAAGACGGTAGAGCTATAAAAATGTTGCCAACTACAAAAATAATCAAAAAAACATTTAGCACATTATTGTCGTTTACCACTTTTTGATAGTTCCGTTCATTTTTGAGATACGCACGTTTAAAGATTGGACCGTCGGGCTGGCCCTGATTTGAATTTTTGAATTTTTTTCACTAGAATTTTTGTTGCTACGATTTTTTTGAAAATGTTCCACATTTATGTCAAGTATGTTCTTCAAAAATTTTCAAAACCTACCAAAACAAATCGGAAAATTTTCCAAAATAAAAACATTGAGTTTTTTCAGGACTGAACTTCTTTACAAGCTTGAGAAATGGATGGAACAAACGGTAACAACCCAATAAATGATCGAAACAATTATTTTTTGTAATCAATTTGTTGTTTCTTCCTCAACGTCGGTCTTCTGTTGACTGTACTCGAGTCGCCCTTTCCATTGTCAATGGTCTCAAGTTTGATTTCGTTCCTAAATGACGGGTCCACGCTTTGGACGTTACGAGTTGTAACTTGCTCAGTCTTGATTGTCACTTTGCCCAGAGCTTGAGAGTAGCTGCCGAAGTTGGCATTTTTTTCACAGCAACTTTGATGGTGTTCATACTTATCAAAAATCGGGCCGGCCCGGCCCGGCCCGTGATAAGTATAGCGGTGTTCGCACTCGTTTGACCAATGAAAACTGCTCCGAACGCTCCTTTTCCTATTTGTTCTGAGAGCGTCAGATTTTCCTCTGTGAATTGAGAATGAAGGCGGTCTTCCGGACTTCCAGCGTCGATGCTCCAGACACACCATCCTCTTTTGTTCCTCTCTTTGTTCTTCCACGTCTCGGAAGTATCTGAAGTGGCGAGACCATTTTTGCATATGGCAGTAGAGGTCGTCGTGCCTGAAATAATACATGCACATGTTTATTAGCTCAGAAAAATCACAATGTGTTAATTGTATGTATATGTTGGATATTAAAAATAACAAAATAGATACCTTCGAGGATTTCCTGTCTTTCGGCACACGAATCGCTATGATCGGGGCTTTAGCCGTCTTTCCTTCGAAGAGGCATCCATACCAGTACTTGTACGAGTCAAATGTCAACCTGGAAAACGCATGTTGCAATTGTGAATTTAATTCAGGATAAAAGAGGGAAAAAACGCAAGAAAAAAAGGAAAATCAGAACGGAGTGCCGACGGAGAGAAAAAAAAACAAAAAAAACCGATCGAAAACGCTAAAAATTGGAAAAAAAAACGAGAAATCACGTTAAAATAGTATAGATTGATAGAAAAACTTTCCACTCACAAATTGTATCGGAAAATTAAGAAAAAAAAACAAAAACTCGAGAAAAATGAAAAAAAAAGATTTCGGCGAAGAAAAAATTATGAAAAAACTTTTTGCTAAACAAAGCGCGAGAGCGGAATAACGGAGTGTCGTTGCAAAAACAAAAAACCAATCGAAAAGGCTAAAAATCGAAAAAAAAGAAGGAAATCACATTAAAATAATAAAGATTGATATGATCAACTTCCTACTCACAAATTATATTGAAAAAATAACGAATAATAGCGAAAAATGTGAGAAAAACAATTTCGGCGAAGAAAAAATAATGAAAAAACTCTTTGCTAAACAAAGCGCGAGAGCGGAATAACGGAGTGTTGTTGCAAAAATTGAAAAAAAAATTCTCTATTTTTCGATAATCGAGATTGAATATTAAGAAGAATTTTTTAAACGTAAATAATGTACAAAAGAAATTCACATCAGAATACAAATTTTAAAATTTTTGAACATATTCAGAAATTTTAAACTTTTGATTTTCGATCATATTGTGACACGCCGGGAACTTCTAGGCGGGAAAGACACGTGCCGAGTCTCCGCCCCTCCATCAAGGAGGAGGCAGAGAACGAGGCTCCGGGAGTCGCGGGCCAGCTGCCCTTGTCAATTTTAAACGGATCAGGAAGAATTATATACCAATAGAATGTCCTTATTTTTCTCTACAAACTGGCGGCAACAAATATGTTCTAAAATAGAATTTCAATGATCTGGTCACAAAAAGGGAGTTTCCGTGACAAATGGTTTTAATTCAAGCTTTGACCAAAAACCAGTTATCCCACTCAAAAAAGTGACAAAAAACTCACTGCGGTTTGTCCAGAAGGGCGAGCTTTTGAAGAACTGACCATTCTCAAAGGCGAAAACAGAGAAGACTGAGCTTTTGATGACAATTTGCCCCTACTTGGACAGCGACACGTGGCAAACGTGGCGTTCTGTATTCGGGGCCGCGGTCAATAAACCACAATTTGTGTTGACCTAGATTTTCAGTTAGCTATCATTTCATCTCAAACTTCATAATGAGACTTGTTTTTGGAGAGAAATCGAATATGAGAAGTTGAACTACTAGAATTAGGTCAATGACCTACTTTAGCTGATATGAAGACTGAAGAAACTGGGTTTTCTAGAAAAGTTTATTCAATAAGTGTGTTTTTAACAAAAATGTTGTGTTTTTGAGAAAAATGTTTTCAGTAAGTTCAAAATATTAGCTGAACGGGTACCGATGCACGTGATTATCACTAAAAACTTCAAAATTCAATTGTTGACTTTTATGATTGTAATGGTGATTTACTCGAAAGCCCTGAAGCACCTCTCACGGAAGCACCTCTCATCCTCTACTCTCTGATTCTTTTAGAGTTTTTTTGCTATTGTTATCTATCAGTTCAATTCGGATAAAATTGATGTCATTGTGTAAGTTATTATCGAAAATAGATTTTCTAGAAGTTTGAGGAAATTTTGATTATTTCTAGGTTTTGTAATCCTACCACGAAAATTAGAAAAATTTGTAAGACGCCTCTTAGACAATTCAATTTTAGTAACAGTAATATACCAAATTATATTTGATACATATTTTGCCGCAACTAAAATCAGACTATAACACTGTTGTCATATTTGAAGTCCGGTTAGTTGGAACCATCTCACTAATCTTTTGAAACATTTTCCTATTTTAAGAAAAGTTTCAATCAATCAGTTTGTCTTGGGAACGTACCGGTGATTCATTCCACAAAATTTCTCATCTAGAGCAGATCAAACGTGTGCCAACTTTTGACATTCTTTATAGTGCTGATCGTTTTCCATTTGATGTTTTATCGAGCGCTTCGAAGTTTTTTTTCTATGTGAATCCCTTTTAACCATTCTCATTATTTTTCTGATCTGTTATTAGTTCAGCATCATCTGCAACGGGACAACTTCATGATGACCAGAACTACCGTCAGCAAAAGAAAAATGTGTTGTGGCGTGAACTAGCATGGCCTAGCCTAGTGAACGTCCAACCCCGAGGTCACACGTGGCAAGAAGATCTGCCTATATAAGATGTAGAGAACTCTTAGTTGTTGATTCTCACCATGTAAATAAATGGTTTTATAATTCCCTTCTCCTCCACCAAAGGACATAACAGTGGCGATCAGGATGAGATTCGAACTCACGCGGGGAAACCCCAATGGATTAGCCGGTGGACAACATCGACAACAAACCAGCGGTAAGAAGGGTTGGAGAGTGACGAGCTCGAGATCATGGTATCACCCGGAAGGAAGACACCGTTGAAGAACCAGCAGCAGCAGCACCGAGTGAAGATGGATCGAGGTACTCGTGTTCAACGATTTCGAATGGTAGATTTCGTGTGGAAGCTGTGAGATGCATAGCGAAATGACATCTGCTGAAGATCGTTGGCTGAAGATCAGAAGATCGAAGCCATGATGCGGACATGGGTCCAAAAGAAGAAATGCTGTGGAGTCTAGGCAGCGGCTGTCGTGGAAGAACCGAAGATGCAAGACAGTAGACAAACGAACTTTCATTAAAGAAAGGGAGGTGTTGTGGCGTGAACTAGCATGGCCTAGCCTAGTGAACGTCCAACCCCGAGGTCACACGTGGCAAGAAGATCTGCCTATATAAGATGTAGAGAACTCTTAGTTGTTGATTCTCACCATGTAAATAAATGGTTTTATAATTCCCTTCTCCTCCACCAAAGGACATAACATCTTGGAAAATCAATTTTCTTGTAAAGAACGCGGCTGTGAAAACCGATGATGGATGGACTGTAACACTTGAAGGACCGAAGTTTAAGAATACTGTGAAAATTGGGGAGTCACAGTTTCTCTGTTGTCTCGCCAGTCCCTTTGTAGAAAACCTCGCCGCGTTGCTGTGGAAGGTGGTTGATAATTTGATGAGAAATTAATTTTTAAACTTAATTGTGGGTTTTGTTTTTTTGGCTCTTGTTTTGTTTGTTTTGAGTCGTTGCTTATAAATAAATAATTTTAAACAAGATTTCCGAGTTGTTCAGTTCTCTGCAGTACTGCAGTGTAGTACGACACCCACAATTTCAGATTATCCAAGTTCTTATTGATTGATTGATATAGTTGGAACCAGTACTCTATGTGTGTAGCACGGTTTTTACAACTGCGCTCTACCGAAATCCGCCTTCGAAAATAATCAAGAAAAAGAAGAGAACGACAATCCGCTACTGACAGAAGTGGGTGACGCAACGACGAAAATAAGAATGACACCCGAGAAAGAGAAAACAGAATCATTGCTTGTGAATTCCTCTAAACTTCTGAAATTTTTTGAACCGAATGACAAAATCGGTTTTCAAGAAATCTTACTCAGAGAGAAAAAGTTGGCTGTGCATATATTTATCAGTTTTACTTGTAAAAAAACACCGTGATGCTCTTCAAATATTTTATTGCAGTTAACATATTATTAATCGGAACTCGGATACTTGGACGGATCGTCGCATTCGTTATCGAGGTGTTCAGCATCCAAGACTTCCGCTTCGAAGTAAACATCGCTTCTGGAATATTCAGTGTTATGGAAAGTTAATTAAATATCATTTGACTCACAATGGTTTCATAGGACTACTCACTGTCTTGTTTGGGTGGAGACAATATTTTTGTCCATCTGAGGAGCAGTTGTGACCCAACATATAGTTCCAGTTGTATCTCTGAGATTAAAAAAAATTGAATTCTTCCGGAGTAGTTTTTTGTTACCATATATTCACATTCAGTTTTTCCTTCATAATAAATATCATAATCTAATTTCTTGATATCACCTGTTGTGCAGAACCGATCTGAGACCTTCAATTTATGATCACCCCTAAAATTTCGTTTCATGTTATCATCAGGAGTTTTTCTTCTGAAACTTACAAAAGGTTCCACACATAAACAAATAGAGTTCCGCACCATGGGCCGACCTGTGGACCGCAGTAGAATCTCAAATGGATGAAGAACGGGTTTTTGCCGATTGCGAACGATGCCAAAAGGCAAAGAAGCAGAAGAATATTCCGGATGATTTTCATTACCGGTGAGGAGAGAATGAAGAAAACGTGGTGAAAACAGAGCAGCGAGAATACATATTTATAGGGGTTCAGGGTCGTAAAATTTTTATGTTTGTGGGCGTCATGGGAATTCCCAGCAATAAAATAGGATTTTTGAAACCATATTTTATGGCTTTTCCGGTGAGGCAGCAAAAAAAACGGAGGGCATATAAAAAAATTGAAATTCGATTTTTCTTCCTTCTTTGAATAAGAAGCATTCACAAAGAAACAGTTGATCTTTGTTGTCTCGAAAAAATTCTGAAGTCCTGCAAGTTCTAAAAACCAACAAATGATGAATAACCACCTAATTTAATTGTAATGAAACTGTTTCCATTTAACAGTCAGTTGACTAACAAGGGAACTTTTAAAGTGGTTTTTATTTCCAGCAAAAACGACTATACAGGTCGAAAGAGGATTTTTCAAAAGCCTCTAAAGCAACTTTCAAACGATGCTCCCGTGACCAGTGTGTCTGAAATTTCTATTTGAAAACTTATCATTCTTACCATTGATTTGCTGCATCTTCCCCCTCTTGCCTCCTCCATGGGACATCCGAATGAATGAACATACAGACCGGCTCAGAGAGAAAACAACTACTAGCAGAAATTTAGACAGAAATACATACGAAAGGACGGATTCTTCGTTCTCATATTTCCGTCTGAAGCTATCTATGAAGAAATTATGAAGAATCTACAGTAGAACCTGATTTTTCAGAAACAAAAACCGATGAAAATCGATAAAAATCGAAGAATAGTCGGTGTTTTGATCGGTTTCTAAACCGATGAGAATTGAAAAAACGATTTTTTCAAAACACAATCGAAGATAATAGATTATTTACCGGTTTTCCCTGGAGAAAAACCGATATATTTTTCTTCAGACCTGCGAATATTTTCCGGTTTTTTGCCAGTAACCGATTTTAATCGCTTCTGAAGTATTGGTGGAGCACCCTAGTCAAGAGACAATACCCATTGAAATACTGATAAAATCGAAATGATCTTGGCAGAATTATGCAATGGCTGAGCATTAAAAAGAATTTCATACTCTACTATTGATATTCAAGAGAAGGAATTTCAAGAGTTTTTAAAATAAAATTATTTTTTAAATTTCTGTGTAACTGGCTCTGAACTTTAATGAAATTGATTTTTTGAGCATTAACTATTTATTCATTGACTTTTTATTGAAAAAATAACTAAAATCACAAAATATTTGTACAACTGTTAAAAATAATCAGCATCATGCATAAGTTCAATGAGATATACAGATGAAAACTTTGCTCTTCGGAGAGTGGAGAATTCCAGATTCATTTCCGCGCATTTGTCCAGGAACATCATTCGATCGCCCATTATCGAATGTGGGTAGAGTGCCGGAATAGTCGGTTGGGGGCCGCTTGATTTGTTCAACTTGATCCAGAAATTGTCGACGGCATGTTTCTTGTATAGGACTTGCAGTTTCTTCATGAAGCATTTCTTGTAGGATGTTTCAAAATTTGCCTCTATCATGACATTAGACCACAACGATTCCGGAAAAATTGGAATGTCAACACAACTTTTGAATGCGTTTTCTCCCATTTTCTCTTCAAAAGTTTTGAATGATTGAATAATTCCATCGTCTTTTCCTTTCTGGAGAATTCGAATGTACCAGTCGTTCAATCCATTTTGACCCAGGAAATTTTGATAGTCCGGATGTAAATTAAAAATGTAATCATTGCCTTGTTCAGGTGGATTCGACCAAATATGAGCATTTTCATATCCGATAGACTTCATATAATCGATATATATAAGTATTATTTCTCCGTGCATTGCGCCTCTTTTGATACCTTCCGATTTGAAATACGGCACCGTGTCCAGATAATTGATGATACACCAGCTTTGTCCAGCATGTGATGGGTATTCAGAAACAAACATGGAGAAAAATGGAACATCGATCCCATCGATCCTGTAGTACACGTAGATTGCACGATACACAAATTTCACAGTTTCGGAATATTTAGTGGTGAAATCGGAAGCGTCAAGTTCTGGACACATTTCACTTGTGTCAACTTCCTTCTGTTCGCTGAAGCTGACGACAGTTACTGGTTGTTGGTGCCTCTCTTCCTGGTTATTCGCCACAATGAACTCGTTGAGCTTCTTCGTCATGAACTTTGCGCATGCATCTTTGTTGACGGTTCCAACTTCTCTCATCATGTTGAGTAGTCGCAGTGGTGAACATGTTGTACAGATGAAAGACGATTTGCTTCTGATGTTCAATTCGCATACTCTGTGAAACAGCTCTCTGCATATTCCACATTCCTCGATTTCCTCGAGTGCTGGGTTCGTGTTTTCCTTTTGTTCCCAATCATTCACATCTAAATCAGCATCCTCAAAACACTTCAGACAATAATTTTGAACTTCTTTCCCCACTTCCGCCTTGGAGCACATATATTTGGCTCCGGGTGGAATGCGACACTCCTCGGCCATGCAAATTTTGTACGAGGTCCCATATCGTAGATCATTGAGATTGCAGCATTTTGTGGTCTGAAAAAAATTCAATGTAACTTATTTTCAGTAAAACGCTTTGCTTTTAAAGAAGAACACACTTAGAAATAAATATACCTTAAAGTTTGATTCCTTTGTTGGATTGGGCTTGATCTTCTTCGGTACTGGCTCTGTAGAGGACAGCTCGCTGAGACGACATTGAACAGGATTGTGGCTTTCAGTTTTATTTGAGGAAGCTGAAAAAAGAATTTTTTTTCATCTAGAACTATATGAATTATGTACCTTTTGGAGATATAACTTGGTTGGTTTGGTTCTCCTGGTTTTCAAAAGACATGTTCCCAAGTAGTGACACTGAAAAAATGAGAAAGAATATTGAAAATAACGCAAGACTAAACGAAAGGAAACGAGAAATATAAGCATTTTTTCTATGAAAGAACTCTGAAGACAAAAATTTGAATGAAAGGAAACGAGCGCGGGATTTGATTCAAAGCGCACACAAAATAACTGATGAAATTTGCGTTATCCAGCGATTAATTCAAATTTTCACAATTTGCTACGAAACAAGGAGGGAAATTTATATTAAAGATAATAAATATAGTATACTAAAATTATTAACGAGTAGGAAACAATTAAAATGAAGAAATAGGAGTAGAAATCAAGCAAAAACGGTGTAAAAAAGGTTCAAACGTTTGCTATTGATTTGAACAGTTCCGCTGCCTGCAAACGTGCGTCTGGAGAGAGTGAATAAATCGGAAGTAATGTGGACATGGTAAAGTGAGAAGGAAACGACGAAATAAGAATAGGGGAAAGAGAGGCGTATGTGTCGACCTCGGAATAGTGAATGAGCAAGCGAATGAGATGTTCTCATACGACATGACTATTTGGCTGACCTCTGCTCACCATCTGTCTTATTATTTGAAAACATAGACTGCACACTAGAAATCTATAGACAATAACACAAATTAAATATTGAGACTCATCAAATCAACCAACTCAAATCTGTCGATAAGGATCTGAGTTTTATGAGCCTGTTACAGTATGACTAGCATACTTGCAATCCGGGCCGATCCGGGCCGACGGTTTTTATTGAATAACTTTCCTTAAAAAAATTATATCGGGTTGGTTAATAGCTCAAAAGATGAGTATTTCGACCTGTCATCATACAAAAGCAAAACAAACTTCCATGAAGATCCACAGAGGCCCCGGGCCGGGCCGACAGCAGTTTTAGCCGGCCCGGGGCCTCTGTGGATGTTCTGCAATTAAGGACCAACGGGCAATGATTATTCCTTTACTCAAGACTGCCTACTGGATGGCTGGTCGCCCTCTTACCAAAAATTTCTCAGTTTGAATGCTTCTCAGCTCTATGTCAATACAAAGATTTTGACCACTGCAAAGCCGAGCAATTTTCTCAAAAGTTGGATGGCATCGGAATCAGGGCTGTGCGAAAAACTTTTCCGAAAAATTATCGAAAAACTTTTTTTTCGAAAATTTTGTACCGAAAAAACCGAAAAACATTATTTTTTCGAAAACTTCGGACCGAAAAAAATCGAAAAACTTTTTTTTCGAAAAGTTTTGACCGAAAAAAACCGAAAAATTCGAAAGACAAAAGTTTCAAAAAACTGTCGGAAAAAATGAGTTTTTCGAAGACAAAAATCTTGAAATTCTATGAAAACTGTAAGTTTTTCGATGACAGACACTCAGAAACCTGTTTTTGAGTACAAAACGTCAGGAAATTCAAAAAATCACTACTTATGTTACTTAATTTTTTAAGATTTCAGGAGAAATTCTCAAAATTTCCCGAACGGTTTTTTCGAAAACTATCCGAAAATTTTTTTCGAAAAGTTTGCACCGAAAAATTTTTCGTCCTAAAATTTTTCGAAAACCACCGAAAAAACCGAAAAAAATTTTCGTCCGAAAAATTTTTCGCACAGCCCTGATCGGAATCTCATCAATTGAAAAAGGTTACCTTATGGAGTTCCAATCGAACGATGGATCATTGAGACTTCAATGCGACTATTTGTTCAAATTGGTCAGAAGACGACAGTAATGATGGAGATCAGACAAATAATGAAGAATTGTGTGAGGTGAAGATTGGAACAGATCAAGTCGAAGACAGACAGCCAGGTGCCGAAGAAGTTGAAGAGGCAAAGCCCGAAGTAAATCATGAAGCTCAATTGCTTTTACATGACTGTAACATTGACATTCCGAAATGATGAGAAAAAGCAGAATTTCAATGTTTACATTTTGGAAGACGAGAGTATCAAGCAGGACTATGTGAGAACTATCAACGGAGTGAAAGCGCCGTCAGCTATGAGAAAACGAAAGAATCCGGAGGAATTTGAGATTGGTGGTAACACAATGGCAGCTGATCTAAAACTTATGGAAGATCTCACTCAACACTTCAAGAGTATTTTCTACATTGACGCCTACAACGTTACATACTGTTTTTTGTTTGATATTTCCTTATAAATAAATAAATTTTAAAACAAGATGTTTAAGTTTTTCAGTTTACTACAGTACCATAGACACCCATTATTTCAGATTTTCCTAGTTGTCATTGCTTGATTGACATAGTTAGATCTCTATATTAGTACTCTATAGTTAGTACTCTATATGTGCAGCACGATTTTCACAACTGCGCTCTACCGAATAATTTTTTTCATAGTCGTATTCCATTGTAGGAGGGGCATGCTATTCATGCTACTTCAGTATAAAGGAATATCCGAAGAGTGACACCGTGAGAGAGGAGGCTAAGTAGAATATGAGCAATACAATTTTGGCAGAAGAGTTAAACAAGATAAGACAGAGAATAAAGATAAGATAGAGAGTAGAAAAGATAGAAAGTCATGAGGCGTAGACATGGAGAGATTTTGTACCAGACCACCAATGAGATTGCAAAGAGATAGATATGAGAGTATTTCACAGGAAGAAGGTAAGGCAACGTCATGGACAATCATTTTAACCGTTTGAAGGGAAAGCCTGGCAGCGGCCGACCTAACATCGTAGCTATTCTGAGAGTTGTGATGCCGTCGCTATCGGGTGCTGTAGCCTTACACGAAATGTCGCAGTGGATTGCTGTGAGAATCCTAAAGCTACTTCGCATCCCTACTCCGATCACCTTTTAGAGATTTTAGTCGGATGGTGGATGATCATGGTCTCTCACATTGAACTTGTTGCGACTATATTTGTTCATTAAATGAGTTTTTCGTAGAATACCAGAACTACCGCGGAATTTTCTGTAAAGTGACCTAGAATTTGTTAAGACTATTCGAAAAATTTTGAAACAAATTTTTTTATTAGAAAATACATAATTGTGAAAATCTTCATGTAGTTTTTGAAAAACAGAAACATGAAAATACTTCGCTTCTCAAAAATTTGAAAAGAATGGAGTATACATTGAAAAATGGAAAATACATTAGAAAGCGGAATACATAAATAAAGCGGGATACATTTAAAAGTGGAAATGCACTTAAAAAAGGAGAGTCATTTAAGAGTCAGCTCTAGAGTGACGAATTGAGGCTTACAATAGTCATGACAACTCCTCAGGAAACGCCTTTACAACAAAGTTATGAAGAAGCCCAGCCAATTTCAGGGAATGTTATGTTACCACAAGCAAGAACACTTCAATCAAACTTGATCCATTGATCATCTTTTATCTGCTTGGTTTAGAGCACGGTGTTTCCGACTTCTTTTCACAAGAATTGTTAATAACACAAGAAAATTTTATCACTGTAGTAATTTGGTCAGTGTAAGTTGGTCAGCGACAAAACCAAAGGTCTCGAAATCTTCTTGTGAGACCTTTCAGTAGTTACAAAACAAAAAGACAAACAACATCTCCAGAATGTCGAAAAAACGCCTTTACACCAAAGTTATTAAGAAAACCAACCAATTTTTAGAAAAGTTGTCACAAGCTTGGACGGAACACTCTAATCAAGCTATTCGGATGTCTATCCATCAATCCCTTATCCAACTCCCTTAATTCGGTTTCCTTCACATAAATATTCAAGTTGAGTGTGAAATGATTATCCATATCCTTCACCTGGAATCGTCTCCCAATCCATTTAATCATATGCAATCTTTCTGGACCACGTTCGACAACATCTAATGGGACAGACTTCCGAATACATTCCACTCGATCACTAAGCAATGAGTATTCTGATGGAATTCCAGCGAACTCTTCAGAATTTCCCACGTGAAAACTGGAAATCTCGGCGAAAAACTGAATATTCACTTCGAGTTTCCGTTGTTTCTCCAGTTGAATCACTCTCAACATATTCCTCATGAATTCTTCCAAACTAAAGATGCATTTATGTCTCCAGTGACCGAAATCAATCGATAATTTGTCCATTCGAAATAGTCTTCGTAGATTTGCAATGTAGTTCTCGAAACTCTTTTCGTGAACTGTTTCCGGGTTACTGTACATCAGGCCACCAGCACAATCGTAGGAATCCGATGCTCTGACGGAAACATGGTGGAGTTTCAAGTCATCGGATTTACCAGTTTTCCAGTACGGATCGTCCACCTTGATCTTTGTGAAGTATCCGGCATCTATCCATTTCTCATGGAGGTTCATCTCACTGGTGCATGCAATCATATTCATTCGTATTGTTTTTACACTCCATTTCCTGATTATAAGATCCAACACTTCTCGTGGCATCGCGACATGAGCATTTATCTTGACTCCGTCAACGTAGTATAATCGCATTTCGCATATCCATAGAACCAGTGTTTCGCATGAAATATAGGGCCGTATGATGTCATCTAACTGCTTGAAACACATCCCTTTTGTAATCGATTTCAGTGTACATTCATTGGCAACCATTTCAAGTAACCTGAATTAATATCAATTAATGAAAGTTCACACTCACTGAAAGTTCACACTCACTTATCAGAAATATGCAGTTTTTTGTAATGAATTGGATTCTTAATCCTTTTCAACACTCGAAACCTGATTGGTCCATACTCCACACATTGTTTCGCCATATCCATACACCTCTCACATCCTTCACACACTTCTTCCAGTCCGATCAGTTTGCGGACACTTCCTCCTGTAATATGATGAACAACTCTTGGAGCGATTTTTAGCATAGACGCCAATGATCAAAGTTTCTTAAAACTTTAAGAAGAATTGGAACATGAAGCTAGAAACATATAGAACTTTAGTTTTTTTTAAAATATAGTATGACCCTGTAAACTTACGATTCCCTCCAATTAAATCCGAATGAATGATTTTATGGAGATATCGAGCAAACATCTCTTCAGGTTTCCATAAGTTCTTTGTAATGATTTCTTCCACTTTCACACCGGCCACTTTGTTGAGAAAACTGAAAATTTTTTGATACAAATCACAAAAAATTAATAAAAAACTCACTTGAAATATCCGGGAATTATTGATTTTCTCATTTTCCGATAGTTGATGAAAATCCAATCTTTTGCAGTTTCCTCACATCTCTCTGCTCTTCCGATAAACTCTATTTTCACTTTCCGATGATTTCTTCTAATTATTTGAAGAAATATGGAATTGAATGATTTATTGATTAATCGGGTGCTCAAATTACTCTCACAATTCCAGGTTAGATGGCAGACAATGATTTCGAGTAGATAGGGGTTATCGAATACTTTGGAGCTGAGGGATTCATCGAAAAGCTCGAAAAACTCCGAAGAAATGGGATTAGACATGATAGGAAAAAAAGGAGGAATGAATGAATATTCTGTGTAAATGGGCAATCTGAGAAAAGGAGACAGGTGGGAGAAGGGCAGTATTGAGCGCGCCAGTTTCTCTGCCGCTGGGAATAATGCTTGTTGACTTTGTACGCATTCAAGGTCTCGCGAAGAAAACTACAGTAATCCGCGTAAGACCGCGTATGACGTGGCATACCCACTCGAGGAGACGGTATTCGCCTGTCCGTAATCTTTGTGTACACAGCAAATGCGCTCTATTGAGTAGTGGATGTACCGATTCAATGAACTTACTTACTTAGTTACTTAGTCGATTCGTTCTTCGCGCCAGTTGGTGTAGGCGCGTATCACAGCTATCCATTTTTTCGATCCTTGACGATTGTGCTCCAAGGTTCGACCAATTGAGTCCCTTGTCGCACTGAGATTTCTTTCTTCAGGGAGTCGGCCCATCGCATTGGTGGTCTTCCTACTGGCCTTTTCTCATTTGTGGGTATCCATTCTTGAAGTAACGTTGTCCACCGATGTATTTCAGCCGAAGCTAATCTGACTCACGTTATAATTTGCGTGTTGTTTAAACTCAATTGACATCATTCCACAAGTAATGAGAACAAAGGTGTCTGACATATACCATACAACCGCGTTTGCCGTCACACTGAAAAAATCGAAATTATTTTGAATAACCTTTGTCATGGAATCTTACATGTTTTCACATTTTCTGGTCGTATTTCTCAAAACTTCCGCACACTCTTCCGATTACACAAATGGGAATATTTGCTTCTTTGTAGAAACAATTCAGATAAATATTGAAACATGAGCACAAATCCTGACGACGGGTCACCGTCATTTGGATAATTCATAGAATTCAGAATCGTAGCAATCTAAAGTTGAAGGGCAATACAACTTCTTGGTTCCCTCTCTTGAGCATCTTTTGAGTCATGGTCCAATTTCTCTGGTTCAATCACTGTAATGGATAACATCAACCCATAAAAACCGATTAAACTTATTTCTGTACAGTGGGTAACAGCTCGGTGCTCAAATTTCACAGAGAACACAGAGATTGGGATAATTGATAAAAATTGCCCTTCACCGGAATATTCTGTTATTTGTAGTATTTTCTTTAAAAAGACAATTAAATTCTCTCGCAAAGTCCAAAACACTCCAAGTACTCCTCTATGAAAAGATTGGCGCAATTCAGGTGCCGTTTTTTCTGTTTTACCTCCTATTGGGTTATTATTAATCATTTATGTTATATTAATTTATTCTATTGCATTTTAAAGCCGTTTGGCTGTGAATAAATTGGTTACTCCTTCGAAAAAACTGTGTTTTGTTTTTTTGTGCGCGTTTCAGGTTCTAGTTCATGTTAAAAGTGGTTTGACATAGGTCAGATCAGGGTTGGGTAATCCCAGGCCCGGCCCAGCCCCAACCGTTAGATTAATTTTATCTTGATTATTCGTCTCTCCTTCGTTTTGTGTGTTTTCTCGTTATATTTGCTCGTAATTGCTACTAATTGTTAGAGAATTTGTAGTAGCTATTGACTTAACAAATTGAAAACAAAACAGGAAATGTTTGTTGGACCTAGATCTTCTGAGTTTAGTAGCAGTAAAACAACAGATTTATTGGAGTAAGGTGAATAGAGAGAGTATAAGAAATAAATGAGGAAAAACAAGAAGGATTGTTCAGAAATTATCTTTTGGGAATCAACGACCTATACAACGATTGCTGCCACAGCAAATGTTGCACACAAATACTGTTACATATACAAATACAAATACACACAAGTAAGGGCTTCTTTTTCTTCTGCCTCCCGTTTCACGAAGAATCTCATCTTTTTGCCTTCTTGCAAGTAACAGGCGCATCTTCACTTCTTTGTTTTTTTTGTCTTTTTTGTTTCGCATGTTCCACTTTGAGTATGGTTTCAAATTCTTCAGTTTGTCCGGTACTGTATACATTAATACAGGAAGTTGTGTTATCGATTGGGATGATTAGAAATGGAGATTCTGTGGTTCCATTGTATCTGAAAATTTACTTGATGACTTTTTGACTTGTGGTAATAACACTAACCGTTTGTTTTTGAATTCACTGAGCTTTTTCTTCAATTGACACATTGTAGACATTTGAGAACCAGCTTTGTAGTCGTCGAATTTGTACGTTGTTCCCAACTCTTTACCGTTCTTCTCCCAGTTTCTTATCAATTTCAAAACATCATCATGTGGAACATCACAAGAAGAAAAAACCACCGTTTTACTCGTGATATTTTCATCAATGAACGGAAGCATTCCATCGTATCCATCTTCTATTTCGAGTTCGTCAACTGATCGTAGAATGGGATGGTCAAAGTGTGCAGGTTCTTCGATTTGAGTGAAAAGTTTTCTCAATGGAAAACTTCTTGGATCTATTACTGGTAAGTACGTTACAAAGTATCTCATCTGAGAAATTAGCTCTTTGGTTAATATCTTGAAATCTGGAGGAAGAGTGATATCTGTGAACGGTCCACCAAGAGTAACTTTGTCACAGACATAATTCTGTCTTCCTGCTAAATAGAAGTCCATTTCAGGTGCTGTATCGATTGATATTTGCTCGTCGTTTAAAAACAGATAAGTTTCAGATATTGACAGCTCCTTAACCCTAATGGGTACTAATTTTTCGATTCTTTTTAGAGAAGAACTGCGTTTTGTTATGTGAAATCTAAATATTAATGATGATTTATCAGATCTTGAATTTAAAGAAAAACTGACCTTTTCATCAGTTCCAGATATTCTAGAACAATTTTTAGAGCAGGATAAGTTAACGGTTGAGACATTTTATGAAAAACTTGATGGGAGAAAACAGGATAAGAATATAGTCTGCACTGAGCAGAGAGGGAGAGAATAATGAAGAGAATGAAAGGTTGGCAATGTGGTTAGAGGGCGATTTGCACGTATTCTGTTTGAATGGCCTAATTGGGGAACACCGTATGGTGATGACCAGTATGATACACCCTTGTAGTCGTCATAGGTGTAAAACGACGGAGATAATCCATACCATCTGTCACTCTCTGGGAAAAAAAGTGACGTCATCGCAGCGTTTTGTAAATGCAAACGTTTTTCGAAATTTTTCCCGCAGGAAATTTGTCATCTTGCTCACTAAAGAGGAAGATGGCAGAATTTAAAACTCAGGTAATTTTTGGCACAAAGTCGGCAGGTATATAGGAGTTAGTAACAAATTTCGGGAGTTAGCCGTGAAATGGCAGTTAGCCGGTGTGCGCCCCCCATAGGCTCATAGCGCAACTACTCCTTTTATATAACTTCATAACTAGCGCCTCCTATTTTCCTAATCTTGATGTCTACCTCAAGCTAACCTCCTTTTCCCCGTCGTCCAATATATCTCATCTGTATAAATCATAATTTCTTTCACCTTTTCTCGATTACAATATCTGAAATGCTTTAACTAAATATGCATCTTTTTTAATCTGTCCCGAGCGAATTTAAGTCCCATCTAGTAACTAACATAGTCCAGTTTGCTTTTATATTTTATTAACAGTACGTTCAATTGGTTTATTTTTATTGTAGTCAATCACCACATTTTACCACATTACCTCCACCATATTTTATTCATTAACACATTTTCATGACAGGTAGTCTTTCTTGACAGAAAATGAGTGTGAATGTCACATTGGAATTGATGAATTGATGAGTAATCCGTCAGATTTCCCATCATTAAATGTGATGATGATATCGAACGACTACAATAAAAATGAAGCAATCAAATGTAGTGTTAGTCATTTTATTATTTCTATACAAAGAATGAATAAGAATGAGCAACACTAATGAAGGTTAAACTTAACATTTTACCATATTAGATAGACTAGCCATGTTAGAAAGAAAATGCCGGGAAAAATTGAACAAGGAAAAAAGAACAGGAAACATGTTATAGATTTATTAACAGTGAACATGTTGGTGCTGGAAGAAAATTGAAAATAATTAATATTGAGGAGATATCCAAATTGGGAGACAAAATGGGCAACATGAGCAACGATGATGTTTTATAATAAAATCGTGGATGGGAAAACGACCGGAATGGAAAACTCAATGAGAAGCAAGTTACTGTCAATTTGAAGAACACTTGTCCAGGATCGCACTACTTTGCACTCAAATATGTTAAAGGAGGTGAGAACGCAAAAAAATTGTGATCGAAATTGTGATTGAGAAGCGCCCACATTTATCACAGCCCCGAGTGGGCGGCTGCGTTCTCGAGCGTGTAGCTCAGCCGGTTGCGGTTTTGCACCCATTCGGTCATGTGTTCGGGTCCCACAGAGCAAGCAATTACCGAATTTTGAGCCAACATTTTTTTTGAGTTCTCACCTCCTTTAATTCAAAAAGAAAAAATAAATTGGCCGAATCTGTAATTTGCTAGAGAGTGGTCGTACAAAAAAATAGTCAACTACAAAAATTAAGTTTTGCTTTTGATGGAATGTATAGTCGGGAATGACATTCAAATTTCAAGAGTGTTACTTTTGGGTGTACATCACTGAGTTATTGATTTTTACCCACACTTTGTCTGAATCAAAAAAGTGTCCCTTGAGTTATGGCGGTTTTTTCCGAAATTTTTTTTCCGAATTTTTTCCGAAAAAAAGTCGCAAAAAAGTTTTATAACTTCTTATAAACGCGACTGAAAACGGTAAATAAAGTGTGAAAGTGTTCAACTCGTTAATATCTACAAATTGTAGATAAGCGACTGATTCTGAGAAATTGAGTGCGCAGAGTTACACGAGTTTTTTTCCGACTTTTTCCGACTTTTTTTCCGAACCAGCCTGCTCCAAACTAAATTTCTCTCTCTCTATCTGTCTACCATTCAAACATCAAACAGGTTACCGCTTTCCGAGGTTAAACAAAGAGTACGTCGACAGGAATTTATGACCTTTGTCTAGTACTTTTCAAAAATGGTCTCCGATCACCACTAATCTTGTACATTAATTTCATGCGGGGGATATTAATACAAAACTATTCAGATTTGAAAATTGAGAGCATTGAAAAATGAAAAAAAAAAAACAAAGATGCTGTGTTTTATGTTTTCGAATACCTTGTTTGCTGACGCATGCTTTCAGAATATTATTCTGGTAACTTAGGTCGAAAAACAATCAAAGAGAATCTCATAAGTTTAAATTTATCACTTCATAGTTCA
Organism: Caenorhabditis remanei; assembly: GCF_010183535.1. Classification (NCBI taxonomy): domain Eukaryota; kingdom Metazoa; phylum Nematoda; class Chromadorea; order Rhabditida; family Rhabditidae; genus Caenorhabditis; species Caenorhabditis remanei. Next base: position 2,206,421 of record NC_071333.1, on the reverse strand, counting down.
CAAAATATTTTGATACTGTATAAGGCTGTTGCGGTTGCTGAGAAATTGGAAAGTTCCAAAAAGTAGTGTATCTCTGTTCTTTTGAGAAAATATTATGAAAGCTTTTTCCGAAACCATCGATATAACTTTTGCATGTGCCAGGAAATATATTGAGTTGATGCTTTTTGTTTGATTTTTTGTTAATTTTTTTTAGAAGTTATTTTATATGCCCTTGCTTTTCATATTGTTTGTTTTCACTTTACAACATGTTTTCTCTCTATTCTTCTCCTTCTTCAATTTTCCGCTTCATTGCTACGGTCCAAACATTAAGATAGGAATTTTATCGATCCGAATGCGGGCGGTGGGCGGGGCGAACCGGAGTGGGCACTCAATACGCAGGGTCGTTCGCGCGCAAAAACGGTATAAAAGAACCAACGAGAAATCATTATTCCTTCACTCTAGACTGCCTACTGTATGGCTGGTCGCCCTATGTATTCTGATTTTAATTGAATTATTTTTTTATTGCTGTTATGGATTTTCTATTAGTCCGATTGGAAAACAATTGATCTCAAAGTGTAAGTTTTCCTCACAACTAGATTTTCAAGAAGTTCAAGGAAATATTGACTCTGGGAATCCTTCGTTCCACAAAACAGTCCCTCTGACAATTGATTGTTTTGAGCCAAAGGAGTACTCATTTTAGATTGATGACATGGAATATACAATTGGTCCTTTCAAAGAATATCCACATGGCTGTTATCCGGATTCTGCTAAACGAGACAACAAGAATGGAGGATTGAAATCAGATATAGATCAGTATGGATTTTAAGATGATCAGTATGGATTTGAAGATGATCAGTATCCCCCCAATTTAAAGGTGCATACTTGGGATGAGACCCAATTTGTTCCTAGCCATGATTATCTGGAATTTTCGTTTTTTCTAAATCCAATTCCAGGTTCACTGAAATGGAAAAAACAAGTGTGGAACTCGACGTGATTGTTCGGAGCAACATGTTCCGCTGCTTCTACAATGTAATGTGGAAATACGCCGATGAAGTTTTGCTCATGAATTTGAAGAGTGAGTTTCCCAATAATTTCGGTTTCAATTTATAAATTTCTTTTTCCAGATCCTCGACTAGCATTTGGCACCTATATTATTGCCAATGACCTGCACAAATGTCTCGAGTCGCTGGATCTCGACAAGGAAATGGAGCCAGAATTCGACTGGTATAAAGAAGGAGAAGGTGGATATTCTGGAAGAGATGAATGAGGCGCTGAATAAATATGTATGTCGAAAACTTCCTTTCTAAACTAATAGCATTCCAAACCTCTTGCAACTGCGCCCCACCGCCAACGAGAGAGTATCGGCGAGAGAGACGCAGAGTTTTTTCTCGCGCCGATACAGATTTTCACAGTTTTAGACCTATGTCCGCTGTTTTTTGTAAATTATCATGGAAAACAGCTAAAATAGAATAAAAACTGTGAAAATCTGTGTCGGCACGAGAAATTTCGTTTGCTGTTGGGCGCAGTTGTAATAAAAATGCACAGATAATTATTTTCTCATTTTCCGTTATTTCAGCTGGCCAAGAAGATGCCGCCCCAGCCAGAGACCCAGTTGATTCCGATCCCCAAGGCGACAGGATATGGAGAAGTTATCTTTTACCTTGATAGAGACAATCTTGCCCAATATGATGATAGTTTAAAAAAATTTTGTTTACGAAATAAATGTTCGTATAGAATCAATTTCCGGTTTTTATGTACCAATTCAATGAATGACCCCGCCCCCATCCTCACTCAGTCATGATGTTTTTAAAATTAGTCGAACAAGAAAAAAAGAAATCCGTCGAGCCGGATTCGAACCAGCGACCTAAGGATACCCACTGACTCTACAGTCCTCCGCTCTACCAACTGAGCTATCGACGGCACGAAGAGTCGCCGCACCGAAGAAATAGAGAAGGGAGGAGGAAACTGAAAGAGGAAGAGAAGGGAAGAATAGAGAAGAGAAGAGATGACCACAAATTTTGGTAGCGCTGGTGATTTCAAAACAAATTTTGTGAAGTTTTTGCTCCAAATAGGACAAATTGCATGCTTAAAATAGTGCAGCTTGAATGAATTTTTGAAAAATTCATATACTTCTCATTATTATTCAGAACTGACCGAGTTATCAGTGGCTTAATTGTTTCCTGGTGAAAATTTCACATAGATGATAAAAATTCACAGACAGACACTGGGTGAATTATTTATTTGAACAAAAATTTAAATTTTGATCAACAATTGATACTGAAAAAATCAGTATTGAAAAATAATCACTGCAATTAAAATTAAGAGAAACGAATTACATTTGAAAATATTTGTAAAATTGCATGTTTGAAACCAATACTCAATTTTTTGAAATTCGTTTTTCCCCAAAGAAGCCGGAAAAGGTGAAACCGAGAATAGATAATAAGCCAAATATTGGAATAATAGTGAAAAACGGGAAAAATTCACTGAAGGTTCACTCAAGTTGTGTCGTGCAGGAAGCTGTAAACGGTTTTTTGTGCGGTATCCAGAAAATTCGCCAAATTGGCTGACATTTACTGAAAAAAGACAACAATCACAACCTTTTTTCAGAGATATTGGTCAACAGGCTTACGACTTCATTTCTGTAGTTGACAACTTTTCTATTCAAGTGCTTCAAAGATTAATGCTGTAGCTCTACCTTCGATCTGAACAATTTCAAGAATGTGTATTTCGTAGGAAAATCTGCATAGTTTTCAAATAAGTCCCGGGCCGGGCCGGGCAGAGCTGGTAGAAAATTTTCAAGGTTGGCCTGGCTTCAAAAAATGATCCTTTTTTTCCAATTTTTTTTCGAAAGCTTTTAAATTTTTCATCGGAAATGTGACCATTTTTGACTATTTTTCAGAATTTCTTCTAATTCTGAATGACAGTCGAAAATTTGACTTTTTCGCGAAAAAATTCCAAAAATTTGAAAATTTGACTTTCGCGCCAATTCTTGACAACTATGAAAATCTTTTACCCCATGACACACTCTCAAAGTAGGACATGTTGCACTAAAAAACCAAAATTGTGTATATTATACCACGCTTCTGTAGGTCGGTAGCTTCATTGTTTTAAAAATCTGTGATACACTGTAATAACAATAACTGCTATTTGAGGTCTCACCCGATTTTTGATGTTTGAATCTAGTGGGGATCTGATTAATGAGAGAATTTCTTGCAAAAATAACTTGTCAATCATGTCACCTGTCTCGAATCCTCATTTGTCTTTTTTTTCTGTCTTGGGACCCAAAACGAAATCGAAAAAATGAGGAATGGTGCATCCAGAGCCACCGAAAAATGAAAAATTTGAACCGATATGTTTTCCCTCTTTTTTCTTCCTTGTCTTCCTTTTTTCTCTCACTTTTCACACTTTTTCTCAATAGCTCTTCATTTAATTTTGGTGCTTTCTTACCAAATTAAGGTTTTTTTGGCTTTTTTCCTTTCAAATATTTTCGGTCTGTTTAAAAGTAAATTGAATCAGTTTGAAATCAGATATTGAAACTTCTCAGAACAATGTTTTTTTTTGCATAATTCATTATTATTATTTTTCAGACATCATTTCAATAACGTCGATTCTACCCATGAGTGCGGTTTTCAAGCTGTTTCAAACAAAGAGTTTGGCTGCAAAAAATTCGGATAGTCCAACCAGAAATCTTTATCTCAACTTTTCAAACAACAACTCTCAACAATCCACTGCAATTGATGCCAACGGAAACACGCTCGAGCCAAAAGAGTTCACCTTTCACTGCTTGATCTGTGACTATAAAAGTCCAGTGGTTCAACTGAAACATAGACAAGAATGCATCAATTCGGTGGATAGTGAGTTGAAAAACAGTTGTGGCTTATCTAACTTTTTGTTAAATAGACCGCGAATGCCCATTCTGTCATCACAAACGTCGTAACTATTTGATTGAGGATCATATTGAACAATGTGCTCGTGCAACAGGCAAAAGTACTATTGAGGTGAGTGTTTTTGGAACTTGAGCAGCAATCATACACCAAAACCTGGTCAACTACAAGAATAAAGTATTTGACTGGTTCTTACTTTGCTAATCTCAGCCCCAATCAGCGCTGCGCGAAATGTTTTTTCGGACGAAAAAGTTTTGAATAATTTTTGGAAAAAGCGTGCAAAAAAATTTGGAAATTTCTTCTGAAGTTTTCAAAAATTAAGTAACAGAAATGGTGATTTTTTAATTTTTGCCGGAATTTGATTTGCTGAATTTTTTCTAATTTTGTACTCAAAAACAGGTTTCAATATGTCTTTCTTTGAAATACTTACAGTTTTCATACAAATGCAAGATTTTTGCCACCGAAAAACACATTTTTCAGACAGTTTTCTGGAATTGTTTTTTTCCAAATTTTTCGGTTTTTTTGATAAAAATTTGTCGAAAAAAAGTTTTTCAATTTTTTTCGGTTCGAAGTTTTCGAAAAAAAGTTTTTCGGTTTTTCGGTACTAAGCTTTCGAAAAAAAGGTTTTTCGAAAAATGTTTCGGAAACTTTCTTTTGCAGAGCCGTGGTCCCAATCCTAATGGACCTATTCTGGGGTAGCAAAAAATTGTTTTTTGCTTATTTTTTGCTATTCAGAAAGTAGCAAAAAAAGCAAAAACTCCTGGTTTGGAGGTATTTTTTGCTTGACCTTTCTAGGCCAGCCCGCGGATATTTAGTCCATATGTAGATTTGCGGGAGAATTTTTTGTGATTTTTTTAGCATCGATGTACTTTATCGCTACTTTTGAACTGAATTCTTAATTTTATTGATTTATTTCATGCTTTGTAATCGTTTAATAATTTTTTTTCCGAACTTTGCTGAAAAAATCCCAAAAAAATCTCCCGTAAATCTACACCAAGCACAGGTCTTGCAGCGAATGGCCTAGAAAATCGCGGGCTGGCCTAGAAAAGGTCAAGCAAAAATACCTCCAAACGAGGAGTTTTTTGCTTTTTTTGCTACTTTCTGAATAGCAAAAAATAAACAAAAAACTATTTTTTGCTGCCCCAGAATTGGTCCATAAAAAAAAGAGTTGCATTCAAAATTTAAATCAGATATTTCTTTTGCAGCTCGTACAAAGTATGTGCGTAAAACTGACCTATTATTTTTTAGACCCACAAAGCCATCTTCACTATCCGTTTTTCATCACAAGAAATTGATGACGTGTTGGCTCAAGAAAGGAACCGTATACTCAATGAATACAAAATTCAACTTGTGGCAAACTATCTCTTACAAGTTACTCCATGTTTGGTTTGTGAGACTAGCAAACTCGATGAAAACATTTACATACATACAGTTGAAGGAGAGACGTTCCGAGTGAGTTCAACAGTTCCAACTTGAAAATTCCATTTTTGTTTTCAGAGAAACGCGGGAAATTACTTGAAATCAAAAATCATACCTCATTATGTCTCTCTTCTCGAAATTCAGAAAGAGGAAATTCTTCAACAAAAAGAAGCTCTATTTGTAACTCATTGGCGCCAAAATCATCCCGAGGATCCTGTTAGTGGAAGGGAGCGGGCCAATTTCATGGCGAAGTTTGGTGACATGTGTGAGAAGAGCAACGAGGAATCGGTGAAGAAAAAGATGACGGAAATGAATAATACTATCAACGAACATGCTAAAATACTTTGCAAGGAGATGATTACTGTAAAGAAATATCTAATTTTTGTGTGCACTTGTCGGTGCAAACCTGAATTCGATTAATATCTTGCCTTTCATACAGTACTCGCTTAGATTTTGTGCTGCTTACTGCTAGTTAGCTTTTTTTCCCAAATTTGTGGAGCAAACTTTTATGTAACTAATCCTGGTACCATTTTCAGCTACACTGTTCAAAATTCAAGTCAGTCGATTTTTTTTGCTATACTTATGTATATTCCGTTTTGTATTAAAATGCATTATTCCCGTAACATTTCTTATTGTCTAAAAACTTCAAATATTTAGTCAGCACTGTGTTGCATTTATTACAATAAAATTGACTCAGTCTTTGCTTTGTATTTTTTCCTACCGCGTTTGAAACAAGTATCATACTGTACTGTTTTCCTATACGTTCCAAATGTACTTCATTCTGCTAATTAATAATTGCCCGTTCTCGATATATTGTGCAGAAACCGGCCGACCTGACTTCCGCATGTTTTTTTATAAAGAACTGACATTGCTGAGAGCTTGACAGTGTGCCAACAGGCCAACAGTATCAGTATTGTTAATAAATTTTTTGAACAAATTCCCTCTGGAAAGTTAGCAACATTTCAAACAGTACAACTGTGAAATTGAAAATATAAAGATCGTTTCACTCTGCTGATCCGTATTTTTAACGGGAGGGTTTGTAGAAAAAATTTGTCAACTACAAAAGTGGATCTCTAAGTTCTGTCAACATTCACTATAAGCATTGATACTGTGAATTTATTCTTGACACCGTGACACGCTCTTGAAAAGTACCAAAAGTTTAGAAAGATAGTGTATAGTCAATTTTGTTTCTTTTCCCCCACTCTTTTTTCAAAAGTTTTCCATAACGAGTTGCACTTTTTAAAACTTGAAAAAATGTTTTTATTCCCGCAGTTTTTTATAATTGATACCGTATCGGAAATATTTTATTTTTCACGACGATATTATTCGTATAAAATGCTAATGAGTGTCTGCTCTGTATTTTCAATATTTCTGTCTGTTTACGGCAACATTCATGTATGATTGCAATAGTTTCTTTGCAGGTATAAAAAAGAGAGACTTGAGGAAACTCTTCCCCCCCCCCCCCTCGTGTGTATGTGTAAGAGGAAACGCGTCGAGCAACCCATGGCTGTTTACAACTAGCGGAACCGATTGTAATTAATCTTCTCACTTGAGAGATAGAACCCGAGGAGAACGAGAAAGAGTCAGGTGACACTCGTATTTCCTTAGAACAATTGCAAAATATTACTGCGTATATTTGCGCCAAATGATGCACAAACTAGACATTGTAAAAAAAGAAGAGAAATTAAGCAGATAAGATATGTGAGTCCCGTTTCTTTGCTCCGCCTCCTAATCCCTCTTTCCTCATTTTCTCATTTCCCTTCATTCTCACAAAAATTGGAGAAGACGTTCCCTTGTCTTCTCCAATTATTATGGGACCTTTTAGAGGCTTTACTGAATAAGCTTCGACAACATAAACTTGATTTTTTTTGAATTCTAACTATTTTTTTATCGATACTACGAATTTTGGCGGCGAATGGACTGTTAAGGTGAGTTTGGTTCATTATGATGTAAAATAGTGAGTCGCTATTAGTGACAATAGTCATAAATGTCTTAAAATAAGGAGGACTATGCCAAACCCAGATTTATCTTATTCAGGCCCGCTCCGCCCGGCCCGTTCGGTCCGGCTTGGTCTTCTCGCCTGTCTCTGGATGGCGCTGGTAAGTTATAATAGTTCAAATCAATTAAAATACAATTGTTTTTTCAGAACTCCACACCACTTCCAGCCCAAAACCAAGAGGATGTAGGAACCCTGACGGTAAGTTATAAGGTTCACGGTATTCTTAGTGGTCCACTAGTCATAATATATTGTAGATCACACCTAAAGCTTCGCTATTGTAGTTGACCATTTTTGCACAGGCGGTCCTTGGGGAGTTACAGTACCGGCCAAAAAGTTGTGAACTTTGGCTATGTCTTGTCACAATAACTACAGTAACCCATAAAACTACAGTATTCTTACTAACTGGCTGGCTTATTTAGTTCTTGTTACTTAAGTTACAGTAACCCAGATATTTACAGTAACCCAAAAACGCAAATAGTCTTGGAAAGCAAGGATTAGGTACGCTGGGTCTTGTCACGATAGCTACAATAATTTTTTGCCACAGTAACTACAATAATCACAATAGGGAATATCAAGACGAGTCCACCAATGAAGAAACTTCTGTGAAGGTAATGAATTTTCTTGAATTTTCCTGTTTAGGGGCAATTTTAATGAAGATTTTATGAAAAAATTGATTGTCCCTATTATACGATTTTTTGTAAATGTGATAACTTACTGTAGCTCTTTTGGTTGCTGTTACTATCGTGAAAAAACTTTGGAAACCAAGTCACTGATTCGTTAGGCTACTGTGAATTGTAGAATTTGGTTGCTGTAGCTATTGTAACAAGATTCCACTAACCTTGCCTTTCATAAGTGAAACTATAGTAGTCGTAAGTATTGTTGTATTTTTTGGCACAAGACCCCCACTGACGAAATCGCTGATTAGTAAGTCTACTGTAGTGATAGGTTACTGTAGTTTTCGTGACAGGACCTAAATTTTTTATTTTTTTTTGCCGACAAAATACTGGGATCAATACGACAGTTTTTAAATAATCAAGAATTTTTTTTTAAAAACTGATTTTCTGAATTTTCAGCACGGAAAGGATACACCGCCAATGGCCTCTGAGGAAATTATGGAATTCATTGTAAGTCACATTAATTGGAAACTCAAATTGAAGAGCTATATTTCTATTGTTGACCAATTCTTTGTACCAGTCCTCCCTGGAAAGTTATAAGGCTTATAAAATTCTAGGGAATGCTTCTTACCAAGATATTGTCAACTACAAAAACAGTATACTGGTTGTGATTGGTCATTGCCTTGGCCGAAGTATTTTTTTTTGTGTTTCACGGCCACGGAGAGTACTTCCCCGTCCATTTTGCTATAATTCTTGAATTTTTTCTTGTTTTAAGAGGTAACAGATTATCCATCTGGAAAAACAATGCGCAGGCGGGTGGTGGAATTTTGCGTGGCCTAGAAACACAAAAACTGAAAATCTCGTCCAGCGCAAAAAGTTTTGGAACATTTTTGACTCAAAATTCAGTTTTACGGGGGTTTTCAGTTTTATCATAGCGATTTCTTTATTTTTCTTCATTTTCAGCCCGATTATGGCAATGGCGTCATCTACTTGGATGACGATCTCAAGCAAATGGGTATTGCGATTTTAATTTTTAATTAATTGTTATATTTATAAATATACTCATTTTGTTAAATTGTTAAATTTTTATTTTACATTAAACACCTGTAATAAACATGTATTATTGAAAAAACTGAACATCCCGTATTTTCAAATTTCTTATTTCCGGGATTTTATTTTTCTCCGTTGAGTGCAGACATCTGGACAAACATATGGACATGGCACTGGCGTGCCCAGCAAACACTTCTTTTTCCTGATATTTTTATTTTCCAGATTTCTCTCTTCCCCGGATCGTAATATTTTTTTCAGATTTTTGTAAATATCTCAGCGAGTTTGCGACAGATTTATTTCAAATTTTGGCTATAGAATATTTCCACTAAAAAACCCTTATGGTCCAAAAAGAAAATTCAGAATTCATGAATTTTCAGCATAAATAATCATGACTGGAAATTTCGTAATATTTTTTCAGATTTTTAAAAATATCTCAGCGAGTTTGCGACAGATTTATTTCAAATTTTGGCTGTAGAATATTTCTACCAAAAGAACCTTTATGGTCCAAAAAGAAAACTCAGAATTTATGAATTTTCAGCATAAATTTTTTCTTTATCAATTTTAGTCTCGTGAAAAACCTCACCCGACCTCCAGTCACTGTTTCTGTATGTCTAAACCATCAATCAAGTAAATTAATTTGAAGTAGGTTTCAGTCATCTCTAATTATTTGATCTACTTTTGAGATTCTTAATATTCTCCATTTTCTCTTAAATTCAACTTGCTCAGTATTAGTTGAATAAGTGTAGCCATTTATTACGTTCATCTTCCAGGTGATGAATAAATGTTTATTTAAATCAAGAATATATTTTTCTATTTGGCTTTCGTTTGAGAAGATGGCTTTCAAGAAAAGCAGTACAGTGATCAAAAATCAAAAAAAAATATACCTATGTTTTTTCCGAGTGCTCTTGCATCAATTTCACGTTATGAAAAGTACACACTTCCTACTCACTCTCTCCCCGCGAATCTCAAAAGAAATTAGTAACCAACAGATGTTTCCTGTGTTTTAGCTATACATTGTTTTCGAAGTCACATAACAGAGGTATAGCACGACAATGGTCCTATTGGTTTTGATGTATGTTCCAACAAACCTTTTTAGAATACTCAACTTTTATTTGCATATCCGGAAATCTCTTCAAAAAAATTAATAAATTCCACATAGCTCGACTGAAGACTGAAGTTGCATGGTTTTTCTGTCCAACGCCCATGCCGTCAAACGTTTACTAACTGGCGACTTATGGAGAAATATTATGAAATTACCGTTATCATGGGTGTCTCCAATTGGAAATTTCAGTTTTTCTTCGGTTTCCGCATACTTCTCGCGTGCTTTCATCATTTCTCTAACAGCCTCATCTGAAAATTACACATTTCCTTTAGTTGAAATTCAATTTTATCTTTGTCTTACCTTTCTTGATGAGTCCTTCACAATTATGAGCAAAATAAGCATCCATGAACATTTCCGACAGAGCTTCCTGATCTCCCGCTATGAATGTATCCAAAAACTTTTTTTGAAAACTTGTGACGACTGTGTTGGCGCTCGGTTTCTGATAACGGTAACCATTCGCCAAAGAAGCAGTGGCGCCAAATATGGCAAATATAAAGACGACAGATGTGGTCGACCACATTATTTGAGACAAAATGGACAGTTTCATTCTAAACACCACATGCTTTTATGTGGGAAACACATGGGAATTGCGACTGTTTCCCAGATATGCTATGGGAAAGGAAGCAGTTTCAATGTCGGTGTTTTTTTGAAACGGAGGGAGAACGGGGGCGATTTCACAGTTCTTTTTTTCCAATGGCCAGAAATCGTTTTTTGCGTTTTTTCGTTCATTTTCATAGTTCAAGAATTTTAAAATTCGGTCCACAACCCGCTGAGAGCGAGCGCCGGAAAGTTTGGTCATTGAGATAAAGAAAGGTGGTGGCCGTGGCCTAGAAAATCGACTTTGGAATCGTTGATTTTTGTTAATTTTAACGGTATTTTCTATAATTTTTGTTGTATTTCTTCAATAAATTTGATAGAATACTGCAAATATTGATAGAAAACACTAAAAACTATCGAAAATAGCGCCAGAAATAGCAGAATACTGAAAAAAAACCAACGGAAAGTTTGGTCAGCGAGAATTTTCAAGAAATTTCACTTCGGTAAAGTTGCTCAATCTCTATAATGGAACTACGCTTAATAATTTCTATTTTCCAGAAATTCGGTACTCTGGCAACTTTTTGGCATTTTTCTTGGAAAACTGTTTTTTAATTTAATTTATTTATTGACTAGAATATAAATCATGAATATTAAACAGGAGACCAGATCATGCCCCTCACGAGGCTATAGACCTGGTAGGAGGGCGAAATAAAGAGAAAGCAAGATATTAAGTCCGAAAGAATGGGGAAAAATGGGGAACGAGAATTAATTGACATGAGGAGAGAAGATATGAATGAAATGGATGAAATAACCGAAAAGGGGGAGAGGGGGCAAGGTGAAAAGCAAATTCACAGGGGGGAGATCATAGTCTATTAATTGAATTATTGAGCAGGGAGACAAATTTACCGGGGGGGGGGGGGAGGAAGTCATGGGTATTACATAGGATAGAATTCCATATGGGAATAGTAGTAGAGAAGAAGTCATTAACGTCAGGCCTAACACAAATTAAAGTCATGGGTCGTCTAGCCGAATTGGACAGTCTGACAAACGATTGGATATTTGGAAAATACGCTGCGCCGCATATAAATTTATAAAGTAAGATTAATTGTGATTTAAGTCTGCGATGGCGGGCTGAGTAAATATCGAGAATTTCGAGACGGTCGAGGTAAGAAGAATAAGGGATGTTGCATCGTTGTAGAACTTTTCTAGTGAATAATCTGAGTGGTTTTTCAAGTTTTTGAGATAGAATGCTAGAAGGTGTAGGAGAGTAAACAACAGAGCAATATTCAAGCAAGGGAAGAACATAGGTGTTGAAAAGATGCCTGTAGAGTGATATAGATCTAGACTTGAAGGCTTTCAGCAGTTGATTACAACGGAGTAAAGCTAAAGAGGATAATTTGGAAATGTGAAGGTCGAATTTGAGATCTGAGTCGGTTAATAGACCCAGATCCCGTACTACTGTAGATTCGGAGATGGGGATGGAGTTTACATGAAATGGGTGACGAGAGTTTTCGGGACCTAGCCTAAGAAGAGAGGTTTTGGTGTGGGCTAGCGGGAGAGCGTTGGCGGAGGCCCAATTGGATACTAGGTTTATACCGTGTTGGAGGAGAACTGGGTCGTGGGAATACAGTTTAATATCATCAGCAAAAGCGGCAAAATGAATGTTTGGTGGGAGTTTCAGGAGTAGGTCGTTAATGTAGATTAGGAATAAAAAGGGACCTGATACAGTTCCTTGCGGAACACCCGAGGGAATAGGAGAGATTTTATTGTCTAGGGATCCGTTAACCATTACTCAGAAGGTGCGTTCATTGAGGAAAGCTTCTACCCAGGAGATGTAAAGGTTTGGCAGACCAAAGTTAGCAAGTTTTTTGATCAAAATAATGTGATCTACCTTATCAAATGCTTTCCTAAAGTCAAAGAAGACAACGTCTAGAGAATGGTGAGTTTTCAGGATTCTTTTATAGTTTGCGGTGGAGTAGACCAGAGAACTAGGGCAGGAACGGCGAGCAAGAAATCCGTGCTGGTGGATGGAGAATCGGTGACCTAGGTCCGTTCTAATTTGACGGCAAAGAATTCTTTCAAAAATGCGGGCGAATGGATCGGTGAGCGTGATGGGGCGATAGTTTTGCGGGGATGAGGGGCTTCCTTTTTTGAAAACTGGGATAATAGTCCCATGTTTCCAAGCGCTGGGGACAACAGAGGACTCGAGGGATTCAGAATAAATAATGGAGAGAGGTAGGGCAAGGCTGGTGGCGCAGTTTTTGATTATAAAGTAATTGGCTAGGTGAAGGGAGAACCCACATTTTGGAGGGATTTTGGAGATGACTTGCTTAATTACTCAAGGGGAGAAAGTGTCTCTGGAAGACTGCGGGTGGGCGGAAGAAGAGGGGTTATTGGGAACCGAGGAAGGTGGAGTGTGGGGGCTAGTGTTGTAGTTAGAGAGGAATTCGGCAGCAAATATGGACGCTTTGGAGGAATCTGAAGTAATGAGGTCTGAGCCAATAGATAGATGGGGAATTGTAGACCTACATTTAAGCCGTTTATTAATTAAAGCAAGCGCTGATCTACTGTGGATGGTGGATAATATATGTTTTTCCCGGCGGAATACTTGTTTGGGTTCGCCATACTGCTGTTCTCCAACAAGGCCACTCAAACAGAATACGTGCTAATCGCTGTTTGTCCACACTGCCAACCCTCCACTCTCTTCATTACTCCTTTACGCTCTGTTCAGAGCAGGCATCCTTTTCTCTCCTCTCAAATCCTTTTTCGGACAAAATGACCGAATCACTATCTTATCCTGAAAAAAAAAGTTATTCTCGAGTTTCTGGATCCAATCAAACGGTTAGTTATATCCCGCTTTCAAAATCACACCAACCATGACTGTTTTCCAGTTTTCACATCACTGCTCGAAGTGCTTCTTTGCAACCATATGAAAAATCGATACCTATTCGGGTTGAGACTTTGTTCATTGAATCCGACAGTTTATGGCTAAATGACATGGTAGTATCATTTATTGCAACTGGTGAAATAGAGTTTAGATTGAGAGGAGAATTATACCATAGAAAAAGTTGGATCCGTTCGATCCCGTTGGAGTTAACGACGGAAGAAAAAACTCGGAAGATGAAACATTTATATTTGGGGGGAAGGTCAAATTTTTACTCAGCGTCTGTCATTTTTCGCAACCCATTCTTGAAACTATCTCTACCTGACGACTTCAAAGTATCGACCAAAGGAATTGAAACTTACGGGAATCATTTTGAAGAGTACCTTTCACTATTAGATCCCAGAGGTTTTCCTCTGAAATATCTGCGAGCCAAACTCACTGAGCCTGCTCATCTGAACCATCTAGCTTTACAATCACTTGAGAAACTTGAAGTACAAGAGGGATTTGATGGAATGCTCCAACTCATAGATGAAAAGACCCCATGCAAACATGTGACCTTTCTCTCTGATGTAGTTCCAGTTCTGGATATTTTGAACTTATTGAGAAGATGGGAGAAAAATGGAAAAAAATTAGAAACTACGTTCAAGTTTCTCGATTATGAAGAAGACGAAGAAATGTCTAAGTTGCCTGAATTGAAGGAAACACTCAATAAATACAAGAACAAAAAGTTAGTATAAACAACCAGGTCAATAGTACATTGCTCTAATTTTCAGCTACAATTGGACTCGTACATCTCCCCTTTTTATTATTCCAATTGCTGATGCAGCAGTCAGTTTTTGTGTGTTCGAAGACGACAAAGAGCAACAAATCATTCTCAAAGTTGTATCGACAAGAGAACAGAAGAGAGAAGGAAGCGAAGTTAATCCCGTTGACAGTAAGAAGGCGAGAACAACCTAATTGAGATATGATTTCATTCAAATATTTGTTTATACCTCATTTCGATCAAAAAATTTTTTTGGTAAATTTTTTTTTTGATTTTTCGCCTTCTTACAAGAAGTCGAAAAAATGATAATTCTTATTTTCAATTTGGTGTAAATTCATTTTTACCAACTATCCAAAATAATGGTTTTGCGAAATTGTTTTATTGTTCTTGGTTTTTTCAGAACATTCGAACTAGATCCCCCAGTGGGATTTTCTATTTTTATGTCTATTTTACTCTTTTCTATCAATTTTAACAATAAATTATTTCGCCAAATTTTTTGATTGTTCATGACGTATTTCAGAATATTTGAACACTGGGCTTAATATTTTATATAAGAAGTATTGAAACTCAAAAGATTGAATCGAAGCAAACAGCAGATTTTTTTGGAATTTTTTTTGAAAAACTGTTGCAAATACAAAATGTAGCGATGACGTCACTAATTTCCCAGAGAGTGACAGATGGAATCATTTATCTCAGCCGTTGCACACCTATGAGGACGACAGGGGTGCACCATACGGTGTTCACCAACTAGGTCATTCAAACAAAATACGTACTAATTTCTCTTTATCCACATTTCCAACCCTCCATTCTCTTCATTATTCCCTCCATCTCTGCCCAGTGCAGACGATATTTTTATCCGGTCTTTTCCCGTCTGGTGTTTCATAAAATGTCTGAATTGTTAGCCTATCTCAAAATTGTTATTGATTTTCTGTATCCGATTGATAGGTAACTTTTTCTAAACGCGTCATAGGTGCCTCAGTCAGCATTGAACTTTATTGTAAAATGCGTCAAAGGTGCGCCAGATAATATAAAATTTTAACAAAACGTTTTCATTCGAAAAATTGAGAAATGTCAATGAGCAAGTTTTCGAATTTGAAATTTTTAATATCTGTTTTGCAGTACTGAAAATTATGCTCAGTACATATATTAATTATCACAAGTCTGTGATTGTGGTGTACTCTATTTTTAAAACGAATATTTTTTCGAACGTACTCAAAGAAATCCCTAATTCATCATCACGTTCTATTTGTTCCGTGAGGTCCCTTTTTTTAAATGACATCTGTCCACCTAGACGAGGTCAAGAGACTCCCCCCTCATTCATTTTCTTTTTCTTCGCACACACAGCAAATAATTCTCCGAGCGGAGGTCACTCCTCTCTCACTCTATTCTCTCTCACACTCTCTATCTCTCTCGCTCTCTTTTTGTCTGCCTCAAAAAAAGAGAGGGTGTGTGCGTTAGGTCAAAAAAACGATGGCAGTGACACAAACACTTATTCGCCTCTTTTTTCTTTCCCTCTCTTGGTTTCTTCGTTTCTTAGCTTCTTCGTTTTTTCTACTTTTTTCGTGTTCTACTTCCTTTTTTTCAGTTCACCAATTTCTAAAATGGCTCCAACCAAAGCATCGAAAAATGAAGTAAGTTAATAGTTGTATTGACTGAAGTAAATTAAATGGTTAAATTCAGTATGTGGTCGAGAAAATCCTCGCGAAACGATCCGGAACCTACGGCGTAGAGTACTTAGTAAAGTGGGAAGTAAGTATTTTAAAATTTTGCAACTTTTTAATGTTCAACAAGTTTTTTTAATGCAAAAACAAAGTGAATATTGATTTCCAGGGCTGGGCACCTTCCTCCAACACCTGGGAGCCCATCTCACACATCAACTGCCCCAGACTCGTGGCTAAATTTGAAAAAGAGGCGAAAACGAAAGAAAAAGCTCCAAACAAAGCCGTAAGTTAACATTTTTAATTGATTAAAACTAATAAAACGATTGAATTCAGTCTGCGAGAAACGACTACAACGTAGAGAAAATAGTTGGAAAGAGAGCCGGAGACAAAGGAACGGAGTATTTAATTAAGTGGGAGGTAAGTATTTTAAGACACACTCTCTGTGAAACTCGACCATGGCGATGTACAGAAAAAAGTCAAACCGGTTTTTATGGGTCGGTTTTATGCATAGTGTGTACCTAGACAACTAATAACACAATGGTCCATATTTCATTTGACTCCGCCCCCTACCGTCTAAAATAGCCCATATGAAGGCTAAAAATTCTTTAAAAAACTCTGAAAGTTTTTTCAATTAAATTTGGACGGAAACAAATAAAAAACGTTATTTTATGCATTTTTTGTCTTTTGACCATATTTTTAGCTCCTCATTTTAACTGAGAAAAAGTGTCATTTTTGTAAAATTTTCGGGTTTTTTCAAACTTTTGCTTATAACTCCAAAAAACATTATTTGTTTAGATGAGATCTTTTCAGATTCGGAATCTACATTAAATTTGGAGTAATATAGGCAGCGTCTAGTCAAAAATCTCGGGGCACGTATTTTTGCTACAGAGCAAAATAGGCGATTTTTTGAAAAAGTTCAACGTATCCCTACTCATGAAGCAAAATTCAATGTCACCAAATCGTCTGAGAGTTTGTCAGAAAACTACACTATATGTGATCTATTCGTTCCCAGAGTTTCAGCTCATACTTTTCAATCCGCAGCTTTTTTGAAAATCCGTGTGTCAGTTTTCAATGTTACAACCGAAAAAAATCCTACAACTCCGAGAGGCGGAGATCAAACCGTGTGAGCTGAAACTCTGGGAACGAATAGATCGCATATAGTGTAGTTTTCTGACAAAATCTCAGACGATTTGGTGACATTGAATTTTTGCTTCATGAGTAGGGATACGTTGAATTTTTTCAAAAAATCGCATATTTTGCTCTTTAGCGAAAATACGTGCCCCGAGATTTTTGACTAGACACTACCTATATTACTCCAAATTTAATGTGAATTCCGAATCTGAAAAGATCTCATCTAAACAAATAATGTTTTTTTGAGATATAAGCAAAAGTTTGAAAAAAACCCGAAAATTTTACAAAAATGACACTTTTTCTCGGTTAAAATGAGGCGCTAAAAATATGGTCAAAACACCAAAAATGCATAAAATAACGTTTTTTATTTGTTTCCGTCAAAATTTAATTGAAAAAACTTTCAGATTTTTTAAAGAATTTTTACTCTTCATATGGGCTATTTTAGACGGTAGGGGGCGGAGCCAAATGAAACATGGACCATTGTGTTATTAGTTGTCTAGGTACCCGCTATGCATGATACCAACCCACAAAAACCGGTTTGACTTTTTTCTGTACAGTGGCTAACAGCTTGGTGCTTGAGTTTCACAGAGAATGTGTCTTAAAAGTTTAGAATTTTCTAATGCTAAAAATTATTTTTGAAAAAAAAACAATGAATATTTATTTCCAGGGATACTCTTTATCGGCGAATACATGGGAGCCAATTAGAAATTTGAACTGCCCGAAACTTGTGCAAAAATATGAGGAGGATAATAGTGGAGCTCCAGTAAGAATTCAAATTTTGCCAATTATTTTAAACTTTAAAAAATTATAGAAACCAGAATTGCCGAGAAAATCGGTGAAACGCCCACTTGCAACAACTGAAACTGCGACCTCTCCAGTCCCCCGACGTTCTGGAAATGTGGCTTTCAAGAAAATAAAATCCGTCAAAAAGGAAAATGGCGAGCTTCATTTTCTCTGCGAGATGAGCGATTGTTCGGAAAAGAAACTTTCCAAACACACGGTGTATGAAAAGTAAGTTGTTTTCATAAATATCAGAATTGATAAATTATTGGAGGGAAAAAAAAACAACAAGAACCGAACAATCGATTTTCAGATATGAAAAAGAAGTACTTCAATTTTTCGACAGGATCATAAGGGAATCCTTGAACGAGGGGGGGTCAGCACCATAAAGCAGATCATGAGATGCACAATCGAGTATTTATATAATTTTCTTCAAATAAGCTTCCACCACTTCCCTATTCTTTACTATTCTCTCTCGCTATTTTTCATCCTTTGAGAAAACTAACTAGGGAAAATACCGAGACGAGATAGAGTTACAGGCCGAATTATAAATCAATAGGACACAAATTTTGCGCTGGTTTTAAATATGTACTTTGTTTTTGCTGAACGATCTTTTAAAAAAAGTTATTGACCAAAGATTAAACAAAAAATGAGCATTTACATGACTCGAACAATTATTGTTTTCGTCATTTTTTTATAACTTTTTTGTATTGTACGAGCGAATACGAAAGTATTTTCGTTCAGAAAAACATTTGTGTAGTTTCTTATTATTTCAAAAATGATATAATCCTTAAAATTTTTCTAAAATTTTCAAAAGTTCCAGCATGAGCAATATTGTATACATAGTTTGAGATACACGAACAACAAAAAAAGTTTGAAAAATTATAAAAGTTAATTTTGTGATTCTTGAAAATGCTCATTTTGCATTGAGAAGCTAACTTTTCTTATGAGATAGTTTGGCAAAACATTCGTGGTAATGAAACGTAACTCCATCTCGACTCGAGATCTTTCTTTATTCACCTTAATATTCACCGTCTTTTTATCTTGCTATGTATTTCTTTCTTCAAGAAATAAGGAGGCTATGGGACCGGTCCCTGTTTTGGCGACAAGGTCCCGCCCCTTTCAGAGTTATGCAATTCGTGCTTCCCCCTTATCCCCTCCCAACTTCCCAATTTCCTCTCTTCCAATTTATTTTTAATGTTCTCCATCATCCAATTTCGCCATTTTCACGTGCTTTGCTGAATAAGGAGACAATGACCGGTCCCATTTTGGCGACGAAGTCTTTTCTACTTTTCTATTTTTTCAATGTTCTCCGATTTCTCATCTCGCCAGTTTTGTTTCCCCTAGCATTAAGGCGGCTATGGGACTAGTCCCATTTTTGGAGACGAGTTCCCGCCCCTCTCAGCTTTCCTCCCTTTTTCTTCCCCCACATTTTATTTACGAACTTTATTCTACCTTAACCATTACCTATTTTTAATCAATAAACCATTCATTTTGCAGAACTTTGTGTTCAATTCTGTTTCTGAGCTGTTGCTTTTGAAAAATTTTACCCAATTTTGAATAAAAAAGCTCGAGTCATCTCGCTATGAACGGTGTTTTATTTGTTCATTTAAAAATTGGATTTTTGCAAATAACACGATAACTTTTGATGCAATTTTTTGAAACTTCGAAAAAAAACTATAACAAACATCTATAAACAACAATGAAAAAATTGGGCTTCTACGATTTGATAGAAAAATTTTAAGTTTAGCTCCTTTGAATATGAAATAAAATAAAATATATAAAATTAAATGAACATTATTTTTACTTATTTTTTATTTTCCTAGTTCATATATTTCATTTTTATAAATTTTATTTAAAAAAAGAGTTTGTATATATTTATATATTTATTTTTGTTCTATACATGTTATAAAATATATTAATATAATAATATAATAATATGAAATATATTTATAGACACTACATCCGTTTTTGTTCTTCACTTTGTTCTTCCAGGTCTCGAAAATAACGGAAGTGGCAAGACCATTTTCGTATATGGCTGCCTCGTCCTTGAAGTTTTTGGAATGTCGGACAAACTGTATCTGAAACGTTACTATGTTGGATATTAAAGTTAACAAACTAGATACCTTTGACGAGTTTCTGTCTCTTGGCCCACGAATCGCAATGAATGGGGATTCATCCAATTTACCTTCAAAAAGACATCCATACCAATATCTTTTTGAATCATAAAACAGTCTGGAAAAAGCAGGTTGCAATTGTGAATTCATTCCTAGATGACTCACGTGGCACTTCGTTTCGGAACGAACTCTGAGTCCAGGCTCGTGACTCCTTTGAACAAGGTGATGCTGCTTTCCTGATGTACGATGGGCTTATTGTCCTTAGTCGATACAATCAACTTTATTTCTGTGTGGTTCCAGTTGTTTATTTTCCATTGTTTCACGCATTTATCTGGCTTTGCAATAGCAATTCCTCCGTCCAAGTAGCCAATGTGCAAAATTCCTTGGCTAGAGAAGTTCATCGCTGTGAGACGAGAAGATCTTGCAGGCTAAAAAGTGTAAAATTAGAGTGAATGTTTTGAATACGTGAAAAAACTCACGACACGAAACTCTGGAGTAGACAGCTTGCGGATGTCGAATATGTATACAGGTGTGTAGTTTTTGTC
This sequence comes from Caenorhabditis remanei, assembly GCF_010183535.1. NCBI lineage: Eukaryota > Metazoa > Nematoda > Chromadorea > Rhabditida > Rhabditidae > Caenorhabditis > Caenorhabditis remanei. Next base: position 2,185,956 of record NC_071333.1, on the reverse strand, counting down.
AGGAGTCATTGTTCCAATTGCAAAATTTCCGTTTTTGGCGCTGACAGCACACTTCATGAATGTCTCATTCTGGCAGCCAGGAAACTGCACTTATGGCTGAGTCGAGGAGATACACACGTGCCATGCTGTACGGTTGTTATGGCCAGATTACCTGAAAACAGAAGTTGATTGGAAACGTTGATTGAAAAGAATTAAAAAATCATACGTCAAATTGAGAACATAAGGAGGGAAATAAACTCAAAAATAACAAAAAGGTATGAAGAGAAAAGTAGAGAATTATCAAGACAAGTCACTGCTGAATGTCAAAAATCAGTCTTAATAAAGAACAGGACCCCTCTAAACAGGCAATAGAATCAATAAAACCCCCCGCAAAACAAGCAAACACGCAACGCACAACCGCGTCACTTCACAGCACTCTACCACCCTGTCGGGACACACCCTAACCGTCTGCGTGTCCCTTTCTAGTCAAAGTGAGAGACGCAGAGAAGCCGGATTCAATAGGGAGGAACAGCTGTAACCAATTAGCGTCGTGCCCTCTTTTTGAACCATCAAGGTTCTTTTGGTAGAAATATTCTATAGTCAAAATTTGAAATAAATCTGTCGCAAACTCGTTGAGATATTTATAATAATCTGAAAAAATATTACGAAATTTCCAGTCATGATTATTTATGCTGAAAATTCATGAATTCTGAATTTTCTTTTTGGACCATAAGGGTTTTTTAGTGGAAATATTCTATAGCCAAAATTTGAAATAAATCTGTCGCAAACTCGCTGAGATATTTACAAAAATCTGAAAAAAATATTACGATCCGGGGAAGTTTAAAAACTAATGGGGAAGTTTAAAAACTAATGAAGTTTAAAACTAATTTCGACAGACTTGTCACGGGCCGGCCCGAGGCCCGGCCCGGGCCGGCCCGATTTTTGACAAGTCTGAATTTCGAGGATCAAAACCAAAAAAGAAGTACTTTAGTTGTTTTTTTAACCCAAACAATTTTTAAAATTTCAACTTCTGGATTTCGGAAAAAGGAAACTCAGAAAACCGGAATCCAGAATCCGGAACCGGAATGAAAATTATCATTTTCCGGAATCCGGAACCGGAACCGGAATGTTTAAAAAAACCCAGAATTCCGGAATTTTGGAATCCGGAATCCGGAATCCAAACAACTATGAAAAATAGAGTTCTACTCTTGGTCTATTCAATCCCATAAAAATGTATTTTGTTGGAGAAACAGTTTTACTATGGGACACTCTCAAAACTGTACAGTTTCAACTTAAAAAGGCAAAATATGATATCTTTTTGACCGGTGCTGTACATCAGTGTGTTTGTCTGTAGTTCAATGTGTCCAGATGGTAGCTGTCTGTAACTGTGTCTGCTCATCCGAATTTCCAAAGTTGGCAACTGTTCATGTGTAATATATTACTGTAGATTTGTTTCTCGTCTGTCTGGAATCCTCCATATTCCGGCGGGACCGTTTCTCCAAAATTTTCCACTTCCGGATGTCCATATATTTTCTATTTTCGCCATATTTTCTTTATTTCGACTCATATACCCCGTCTCAAAACTCCTGCATTTCTGAAATCGACACCGCAACATTTCGACATCTGACATCTCGACACCAAACATTTTGACACCATTGATGCGGAACTCTGATTGTTTATGAGCAGGGCTCTTTCTAAGTTTTAGAATCGAAACTTTTGATAATCTTTTTACCGAAATTTCAGCTTGGATCATGAAATCATGGTCACAGATAGCTTCTGCAAAGTGACGAAATCTACCGACCCAAATAGCATGAAACCTAGTCATCATTATACTCATTTGAACCGCCTCGATGAGCTGAATTCAAAAATGACCTTACATATAGAAAATGTTCATCCGCTTTGAAAAAATCTTTTCGATACGATTTTCTAAACGTAACAATTGTCGCGATTATCTTCATTTTCAATAAATTTTGAAACAGATTTTTGTAGTTTCCAGTTGATTTATTGGTTATATCCTAATTTATGGTTTTTAATGGTTTCTGCTCAAAATTGTGCTAGTTGTGCAAATTCTGATGACGTCATTGCAAAAATCGAGAAACGCGTCAACACGAGTCTTGACGCAAAACTCGTGACATCCTGACGCATTTCTCGTTTTTCACTTAAAAAAACCTTTCTTTAATATTTTCCTTTATTTTCTTCCGTTTTTTACCGATTTTCTTTGTTCTTTTTGTGTTGTTATTATAGTTTCGGGCATTTTCTCCAATTTCCAATAAAAATCTCTCAAAAATACAAATTTTCAGCCGAGAAAATTGAAGACGAACTCGCCACAGTCGAGGCGGCACATATCGGTGATTCAGACAACACGATGTTGCATCAGTTGAAGGAGAATCTGACCAATATCATTTCGTTGCAGGTAGTCGTGATTTTTAGTGAAAATTGAAATGTTTTCTTGAATTTTTCGAGTTTTTCAGCAAAAAATTCATTATTAAAGTTTTCAGGAGGATCTTCAAAAAGAAGACAAGGAAGAGTCACCACAAAAGGCAGTGGCAGCACCACAAGTCATTCATAAATGAACGGTACGTTAAATTATTGACTTTTCAGCGAAAATACGGAAAAAATCTTGTGTTGTTGGGTTTTCACCGGATTTTTGCATTTTCCCTACGAAATCATACCAATTTTTTATATTCACAGATCGGAGAACGTGTAATTGCCCTACATCCCGACGGAAAGAAGCTTTTTGCCAGAACCGACTTCCTGACGCCCGTCGGAGTGGCTATCATCTTTACTTGTGAGTTATTCAGCGAGAAAAATTGAATTTTAGAAAGTTTCATTTAAAAAAAGATTAATTTTTAGCTTCTTCGCAGAAAATCGTGTTTTTCGACCGATTTTGTTCAAATTTTAGTGACTTAATATTTCTTTTTATTGAATAATTTTGCATTTTTGCATTTTTTTTTGAGCGACAAACGTTTGCATTGGGATGTTTTAACAACCGTTTGCCGATTCCGATGTAGTTTGTTTTGCGATTTATATCAAAAATGACGTGTTCCACAGAAACTTTATCGATTTCGATAGTTTTTGACGCGTTTTAATGCATTCCACTGAACAAAAACACATTTTAGGCAGTTTTCCCTATCAAAATCCAGCATTTTCACCCCTAAAACCTAATTCCAGCCACCGGAATGAAGGCTATCCTGGATCCTGCAGAACTTTTGATAGGGAATAGACATAAAAACCACGCAACGGACAAAACGAAATTAGCGGTCGAATCGTCGACTCAACACGAAAAGAAGGACTCAAAAAACAACAGAAGCAGAAGGAATTGGATTTGATAAAAAACAGGCGAAAAACTTTAATGCGGAGGAGAATGCGAATGAACTGAAAGGATTGAAGAAATAGAGCATTGCCGAATCGAGTCAGAACGGATCGGCGACTGGCGACAAGCGGAGTACTGTAGACTGTAGAAGAAATTTGTAGTTTTTGTATAAGGACACTCATGGTGCGGTGGACTCATTCTATAAAGAGCTTTTTGCCAGAATCAATTCGTTGACGCCCGCCGGAGTGACTATCACCCTTACTTGTGAGTTATTCAGCGAGAAAGGTTGAACAACTTTGAATTTTTGCAAAAAATTGGTGAAAACTAGAAGATTGTTTGATTTTCGAGAGTGGAAATAACGTTTGTTGTAAATTTTTTTGCCAAAACTTTCTATATTTCAAGTTTCAACTGATTTTAACGTTGAAAACATCGCACTTTCAGTATTCTCATAAGTAAAACTTCAATTTTCAGCTTATTCATAGAAAAATCGTGATTTTCAACTAAACTTGTTCAAGTTTTAATTGATTTCAATGGTTTTTGTCGTGTTTCAATGCATTTTCCTGTTAAAAAACGAATTTAAGAGAGCTTTCCCTATTAAAACACATCATTTTTACCCCTGAAACCTAATTTCAGCCACCGAAATGAAGACGATCGTGGATCCAGCACACCTGCAACTTCCCTTTAGAAAATCGACGTAAAAACTACGCACTCGACTGTCAAAAACCTTCCACATTAATTTCAAACCACTTTTTCTTATTTTCTCATTTTCCCTCGTTCCATTTCTCCCCCTCTTCCTCCTCCTTTCTTATCCATCGCACACCGCCCCAAGAGCGTCCTTCCATTTCCTCTCGTTCTCCGTAGCCTCCACGGCATATTGAATCCCTCTCATCTTTATGTGCGCATTTTCGGCCCTTTTCTCTTCTCTGCCAACATAAGACCGCGTTGCGACCGCATCGCACCTGCTAATCTGGGTCTCGGCACGACAAGTGGAATTCGTCATGGAGATAATGAAAGTATTCGCTATTTTCACTAATAACGACGGAGTTATTCAATTCTTCAAATCGTAAAGAAAGAACGCAATTTAAAAAATGGTATGTTTTCGTTTTTTTTACCAAAAATGCGATTTCAACGAGTAGCCAACGTTTTTAATTCTACTAAATCAAACATTTTGGATGATTCGAATAAATCTTTAACTAAGAAAGAACGAAAATCAGTTTAGAATAATCTCCAATAATTCGTCAAGTCACCTCGGATTTTCGTTTTATCAAGTTTTTGATAAAGTTTTTCTAAGAATGCGTTTTTTCATGCTTTGTTGAGGTTTGTATGTGTTCAAATTCTAGTTTTCGTTCAAAAAAAGTTATTTCTGGAAAAGATTAGTAGGAGATACAGAAAATAGTACATAGAAAGTACTCACAGTTTCTAAGTAATAATTCCCGTCTCAACCCTTTCTTTTTTTCCAGAGGCTCCATCGAATCCCTCCGTTCCTGTATGGGATGTGCAATCGATAAATTCAGAAGCCATCGGAAAGACGGATATGATTCTGGAAAATCTAGATAAACTGTTTGTCCGACGCATGATAATTGAAACATCTGAAATGGTGGATCCGAAATTCAGAATCCCCTTCGATGAGAGCACAAGTCAACTATACGAGGCCTGGAAGACGTATGTGTATGATGGATGCAAACACTGTCAAGATGACAAACAGATACGTTTTATGAAACAAATCTTGTTGAGTAGTGAATTAGAAAAACGAGAGCTAGCAGAAGAGAAGCAGCAACAGGAGCCAGTCAATCCGAAATACGTGCTAGAGTGCAAAATGGTGATTATGAAGCCGATGAACTTGAAGACGATTCGGAAGAAGAATGATACATTGACGTGAGTTTTTGGTTTCGGGTGGGTAGGGCGGAGTCTAGAAAAGGGGAGGAGATTTAAATATCACTGCCTAAATTATTTAGACAAAAAATGGGACATCCGGACATCTGGACAGATAGAAGTATAAAAAATGAACAATCTTTTAAACAATAGCCTCAATTTTAGGCAATCTACATTTATTTTGTGGAACCGGACATCGAAAAATTTGGCAACAAAAGCAGAAAGACAGACAATTCAAAATTCGGTCGCCTGGACAGTGTGACATACAGACAGACAGACGAACCCGCAAAATTCTTGTCAAGAAGGAACAGAGTATTGAAAAACTAAACTAAATATTTGGACGTCTATATACCTTGACATTTGGACTAACCGATAGTTTGACAGGCACGTAATGTGATATCCGGATTTCTAAATGAACGCATAAAAGTTGTATAGGAAAACCGTACTGAAAGAATACCCATAAGGTAATTCAGATGTTTTTTCAAACCCAGAAATAAATGGACATACAGTCAAACACTTGGAAAACTGGACATCCGAACTCACAGACTCACAGAGAAGACTATTTTGGAAAAAAAAACATTGAAGCCAGGAGTTCTAGAAACCTAGGGAGACATAATTCACAGTTTCAGAACATTTTTAATCCGACCATTTTCCAAAGTTCCACAGTTAAAGAATACAATGGGTCAACTCCCCATTTTCAGATACGACTTCCCAGAAGACTTTGCCGAAGATGTCGAACCTATGTTTGCCCATTGTCATCAATTCAACATTGTCTAATCGGATATCGGTCGTGTGGGAATCAGTCACAACAAGTTCTTCCAAAAACGACGAAAACAACAAAAAGACAACTTCAAAAAACGCCTTCAACGGCTGAATCGTGGGAGTTGATTCGATTTGAACTATCACGTGTACAATTGTACATTCTTCCAAATTAGGAATGTTTTAAAACTATGTTTACATGGATCAGTTGGTAAAAAATGCATCAAAAGAAGCCAGAAAAGCAAGCGGCACTCGCAAAAGTCATTGCAGCACACAGGGTTGCACTCAAATCAGAAGATCCCGAGGAGGGAAATTGGACGACGGTGGCTATGCTTCTACTGCCTCTCGAGATGGGATAGAGACGTCAGCGTGTGTCCGGAGTATCAGTGCTTCTAGAACCAAAACTCCTATTTTACACCGTATGGAAAGAAGTTGAGCGGAGGTTGTCAGGTGAGTTGATATTAGAAAAACTAGAATTTCGTAGGTGAGCACCGGCTTGTTTGGAAAAAATGTATCGGATATCCGAAACAGGGTTGGGAAATTCCGGGCCGGGCCGGGCCGGGCTGACAAAAATTCTTCCGGCCCGGCCCGGTCGGCCCGGATTCAAAAAATGTGCACCATTTTTTCACAAATTTCTGCAAAATTTTCATTAAAAAAAATTCAAAATTTCTCGAACGCTAAGGCTTTTACCGATGTTCTAAAACACAGTCGAAAAATCCACTTTTTTGCAAAAAAAATCAAAAAAAATTCAAGTTTTTTTCAGAAAATTTCAAATTTCTACAGGAGCCGGGCCGACCGGGCCGGGCCGAAAAAAATTTTTCAGTCGGCCCGGCCGGCCCGGAATTTCCCAACCCTGATCCGAAATTTTTTCCGACTTTTTTTCGGAGAACCGGAGAATTTTGGAGAATGCAAAAAATTTTCCGGAAAGTGTTTTGAAAACATGTTTTTGTTGCGTTTTTCAGAATGCGCATTCTCAAAAATGTTTATTCTTAATTAAAAGCTTTTACCAGTAAAAATTCAACCAAAGCAGAGTTTGGAGTGCCTGTCTGGGCATCCAGGTGTACAGGAAAACAGACAAATCGAAAAACACTTTTTATGTCAGCGTCTATCAATGTGCCCGTTTGTCCAGATGCCTTTTTTGTGGACATCTGGACATAGAGACATACAAACATACACAGACATTTGTGATTCTGGAAATTGTATTCTTTACATATAAATAGGCCATAAAATTAAAAAATCAACAAATGAGGACATAGGGGCATCCGGATAAACAGACACACGGATATACAGACAAAAGATTCGAGAAAACTCAAAATCATAAAGAGACTTTCTCAATTCTGAACATTTAGAAAAAACTAACAATAGAGTCTTCAAACATTTTGAAAACATACAATCTGGACGTCTGGACAGACACGCAGATACATTTTCAAAACCTAACTTTTTAATTCATGAAATTTCGAAATTTAAAGGAACCAGTTTTCGAAGTATCTGTTATTTGAAGAATTAAGATGCTGGACACCCGAACAAACATGATTTTCTCATTCCAAACATCTCAATTTTTCAGTACCTGACAAAATTTGGCGTCCACTACATCACGAGTGACAACTTCTTCTTCACCACCCGCCCAGTCCTTGGACAATTTATTGTTTCGGAGAAAACAGAAGCAGATAAGACACGTCAGGAGAAAGAATTTGCCATGTTCACAGAAAATTACGTGAACAAGGAATCAGCGAGACTCAACGGTCAGAAACTAGCTCCGAAAGTTTTAGTGGCGTCGACGTCTTCACCTGTTTTAGAAGAAGAAAGCCACCAAAAATCGAGAAGTAGGATCAGCCACTGGACCCTATCAAGCTCAACGATGATTTTGGGGAGGAGCAAGTGAATAGTCAAATGACGTTGAGTGGAGTGGATGAGTGTAAAGTGAGAGAGAGGGATTCGCAGACGCTCTGATAATTCATGAATACGTGCAAAACGTTGGATATGTTCTAGGAATTGGTGAGTTTACACAAAACATCAGGTAAAGCTGAAAGCGTGGTGTGCTCGATCGGTTGACGATCGTGAAAAGACCGACGAGTTTTTGCAGTTGAAAACTATTGAGATTGCAGTAGGAGTTTCCCGGAGTGGAAAACAAGAAGAAATAAGCGGGAGTTTTGTAGAGATAGGGGTTACTGTAGTTTGAAGAATTTTTGGGTTGCTGTAGCCAAGAATAGCGTGGCCTGGATATTGTTAAGGTCACTGTTGTCTAAAGTTGAATCCATAAATGGATACTCTAGCTGAGGTTATTGTAGCCTAGGTTACAGTAAGTCATTGCTGTCAGGATCATTGACACGATAGTTCGACAGTCAAGTTTACAAACGTGTCGGTTACTGTAGCTTCAACGTCATTTTCTGTATGTATCCGTAACAAAATTGATTTCGTGAGTATTGAGGACACTGTAGTTCGGGCACTGTACTTGTGAATCACTTTCGGTAAGCCTAAGCTACAGAAGTTTTTTTTAAGTGCATCTTTATTGTCTTTAAGCTAGGACAATAGAGTTTAGGTGATTGGCGCCTTTGGTTCCTGTACCAGTTCTCTAAAGTTACACCTTTTTTCCAGGTTTCGTCAAGGCGGCGGTGAAATGAGTCTCGACCGTGAAAACTTCAGCAAAATGATGTGTCTATTCTTGGTGGACAAGGCAAAACGAGGAATCAAAGTCTCCCAACCACCTAACCGGTGAATAAAAAGCTTCGATTATCTTTTCGTAACGTTGCTACGGAGATTGACAAGATTCTCGAGGAAATTTCGATACAAAAAGAGAAAATTGAATGAGAGAAGGAGAGGTTCGATCTGCCAGGAGTAAGAAGAAAACAATAAGAAGGTGGTGGCTGTAGAAAAAGAAGAAGAACATCTGGAGAGTGATACGGGGCCACCGACAAGGCCAGTGACCCCTAAGAAGAATGGCACGGCGCCAGTAGCCCGCACTTCTACTCCGAGTGCTCCGGACAATGCCCAACTTTGGATGTTCACCCGGGACTTGGTCAGTATGAAGGACTAACAAAGCAGGAGGAGTCGATGACACTTCAACAAATGGATGCACTTATTGGAAAGTTGCATCAGGACGCTCAGAATATCAACCAAAAAACCCGATTTTTCCCTACTGGAACCAATAGATTAATGGATGCTCGCTCATACGAATACAGTACTCATCGAGTCTTGAAGGGAGTACACAATCCTTCAATTATAGAGCTGAGGGCTTCTAAAGCTGGCGAAAGTGTCGATATTGCTTGAGGGATCATGTGGATGAGGTGGTATTGCAATGGGAAAAAACGGATAATAAGACTAGCAAACGATGTCGGAGGGTTGGCAATCAGATAAGAAGTGGATGAGAAGATGCAGAATAAGTGAGTAATTAACAACAAAATGTACTAAATATCCGTGAGAATACTCTTTAACTTTTGCCCTAAAACTAAAAACAGAAATTAGAACCTTTTTTTAGTAAAGTGCATTACCGCAATTTTATTGAAAGAAGGGTATCTTGCTGACGAGGCCAGCCCCTCTTTCATTTTAAAAACCTACTTTTGACTTAACTGTCCAAGATTAATGGCCGAAACAGATTCAGTTGTACTATCACAAAATATTCGATTCTCTGAAAAATTCACTGATTTTTCATAAGTTCAAAAACAAAGATAAATTTTGATTATTCTTGATAGAGAAAGCTAACAATATGACGATCTCCTAGTTAATGATTAAACAGAACATAATAATCGTGGTTTTTTCTACCATTTTCAGTTCTCCGTGGTACGTCAGTTTGCTTTCAAATTCTCCAGAAATCGCGTGAAAGATGCGCCAGATACCTCTAATAATCACTAAAAAACGCGTCAAAGGTGCATCATTTTGCTCTGAAATTTTCAAAAAATGCGTAAAAAGTGCGCCAGCTTGCTCTGAAATCCACTAAAAAGCGTCAAAGGTGCACCAGGAGGTCTAATATTTACTGGAAAACGCGTAAAAGGTGCGCCAGTTGGTTTTGAATTCCTTTAGAAAACGCTCCAAATTTGTGTCAATTTATCAGTTTGTCCGGATGTCCACATATTCTCGATTTCTATCAAATTATTTATTTTTCTACCCACCCATATGTCACTTCTTAAAACATGCATTTTTCAAATACCATTCTGTAAATTTAGATAAATTAAAAAATATATTCATGTAGCCGTAAAAACATACAAAATTCTGAACTAAAAATGTACATGCAAACAATTATATTAATATTTTCCGCTTCTTTCAATCTCATCGTATCTCTCATCGACGATCTTCCACTGGATTCCAAAATCATCAACGTCCTTCACTCTCTATCTACAGTAGGTGTCTTCTCTTGCAGGGATGTTTTTTAGCTCTCTGAAAATGTTAAAATTATTAATAATAAAATTGTTACTTGGCTCACATGGCACATCTATTTCATTGACCTACAATTGTTTGGCGAGGGATCAGACAAAAAAGTTTTCAATTACAAAAATAAAGACCTATATCATTTCTATAACGTAACAGGAAATAAGAATGATCGAACTTTTCATGGGAACGTGGCGAGCTTTTCAAGTTCGCCGATTTCATTTTAAAATGGATTTGTATCGATTTGAATACTTCTATTCTTTTCCAAATTTCCTTTCTAAACGAAAACTCTTACCGGTTCTATCTCTTCTTTTACTCCCACTGGTTGCTCTTCTTTATCCACCAAATATTGTTCTTGGTCTGGTCTCGGTCTTGGAATATTCCATCCGTGGGGAGGTTCTCTGAGAAGAAATAACATGTAAGTAAACCTTAAAATAAAAATTGAAACAATCCAATCCTTCTCCCTACCAAATTATCAAACACCCCTACATTCCCTATTTTCACAACACCCTTTCAAACCTCCCATATCTTCTTCTGACCACATACATTTCCGAAAATTCATTTCCCCTCACATCAAAGAGAATCAAAAAGAAGAGAAACGTCCACTCGCCTCACTTTCATTTCTATCTGTTTCAATGGGGGGAACATAGAGACAACCACAGATGTAATTCGACACCCTTTCTATCCCTCCTCTTTTTTTCTCTATCCGTTTCGCGAAACCTTCTCCAACTATTGCGCGAAAATAGAGAAGAAAAGAGGTCAGTTGGTTTGATTGAGGGAGGGAGAGACTCCAAAGAACAGCGGCTACTCTCTCTTTTTTTTCTCTCAGCGGGGCAATATATCTGTGGTTGTCCCTACGCTCCCGCATCAGAAAAGATTGAAATAAAAGTGGGACGAGGGTGTCATTTCTTTTTTTTGCTCTCTTTGAGGGTGAATGTTTTTTTTTTTGGAAGAGTGTATGGTCAAGAGAAGAGATGCGAGATTTTGAATCTGTTTAGTCTCTTTAGAACCTGATTAAAAAGTTTTTTGAGAAAAAAGAAGATTTGCCGGTGTTTTATGGGCAAGATTCTACAGAAAAAGGGAAAAAAAGGAAGTATGACTTTTCAAATTGTATATGTTCTACATTTCCAGGTTTTTGACTACTTGTCTATGTTTAGTCAAAAATGTCAACATTGATCGAGTATTTTGCAACTTTGTTAATCAAAAGTAGATATTACTCTATTCGCACACACTTTCAAGCTGCGAAATTTCAACCGGAAAGACTAGAGGACTGAAAACTGAAAAATGTAAAACAATGCGGGGTGAAAAGCTCAATTTCAATATTTCCCACCCGAAAATTTCTGTTTTCTCAGTATTTCATGTCGTGCAAATTGCTAACACAATGAAATCACAGATTTCTGACTCTTAAGACAGGATGAGTGACTAAAAAGTAGTATTCAAAAGTCTTTCGCGCTAAATTGTTTTTTTTCTTCATGTAAGCCGAATCCAATTAATTGAATTTTATTTTTGGTTTTTTATAACTTTCCAGACTTACCCGATAGTATTTGAACTCACCGTAGTATGGCAAACTCCACATTGCTGTCTCGGTTCGCAGAGTGTCCAAATTTTGGTTTCCTTTTGACGCTTGATTTGCAGAGTGTGAACACTCGACGGAGGTGGATAACTGAAAAGATATACAAATTGTAAAATGAGTCTGGATCTAAGGGAAAACGGACTTTCTCTCCTAAACTTCGATTCCAACACTGTCCCATGCACCGTATTCCGCTCGTGCCGCGTGCTTCCAAATCTCTGGCTTTCCTTCCGAACCCCGTTCACCTTGATGTCCTTCCCGACATCACACGTCGGTTTTTTTGATTCTCTGTGTATCCCACGTTGGTGATTGGGTAACGTCTTGCTGGGATTTGAACTGGTTTCCTTTTGGTTGAGACCTCGATTTTCACAACTTTGAGGGAATTCATTCCGATGTTGGTTGATGTCTGAAAATGTTATATTAGAAGAACGTTGTTTAAGAAAATTATTAACAAAACGAAAAAAAAAAGATATACAGTACTTTTTTTTAAACATTGACAACTTTTTTGTGCGGACACTTCCTAAGGAGTTATAGTCATTTTAAGTCAACAGGTCAAAAATCGCACTATTTTGCACTGAAATATAATAGGTCGATTTAAGGGTGAAATTACTTTGTCGTAATGTAACTCGCTACGGAGCGTCCGCACAAAAAATTTGCCAACTACAAAAATGGAGTTCTAGTCTCTTTGATCTCATAAAAAAGTTATTTTGTGGGACAGTTAGTTTTAATATGACAGGCTTTCAAAGTTGGGCATTTTCAACTGAAATTGGCTCTATTCTTTTTACCAAATAATAACCAAAAATTTCAAAAAAAACCAATTTCAATGTGGCTTACCTCCTCTGCTAGAGATCCAATCGAAGGATTCACGGAACCCACAAAAAACAGTCAATAAAATATAATATATAGCATTAATTAATTCAATAATAATCAGAAAACAAGGGGTCGACAACAACACATGTCATCTCGGTAAAAACTGAAGTTAGTGACGGACCAACTAACAGAGAGAAAACAAAGTAGGCGCAGACAGTAAGAGGGAAAAATGGAAAGAGGAGTGGGTCAGTCGACCGATAGCTATCTCTCTTTGTGTGCAAGGTCGACCAGAACCAACGTCATTTAGTGCGTACGCCAACCGATAAAAAAAGCGACTTGTCAAACCGCTTTTTCTTTTTTTCTTCAAAAATTTTTATTTTAAAACTGGAGAACGCTTTTAAAATCTAAATGGTGAAAGTCAGTCATGTGGTGGTTAAAACGCGAAAATCGAAATTATTGGATCGTGTCTCCCGGCACCATCGACAGTCAGATTTTGATCACTTTGTGGTATGTTATAGAACAAAGCAAGCCCTTCCTTTTCATAGTTGACAACCTTTTTGTAATTGTACAGTCTAGGGAAATATGACCTGTCAAAGTAGTAACACTCTGCGACAAAGACTTTCAGGGTTGCATCTTCAATTGGGTATACCTGATTAGGGAGAGTTTCCACTGAATTATTCACAACTACAAAAATAAAATTCTAAATTGGTGCAACAGGAAAAGCATTTTTTGAAAATTTTAAAATTTCTGGATTCAAATTATAAGCGCTTAAAATTGGCCAATTTTTACCAAAACTTTTTTAAATCAATATTTGTCTTTCTTATTTTTTTATCAAATAGACACACACATTGAACTATGTCTCTTTCTCTTACTCTCCTTTTCCCCACTGCATTCGATCACCAGTTGAAATGATGATAAAAAAGAAAAGATGATTAGAAGACCAAAAAAACTTCCAACTTATTTATTCCGAATGTACCCAATTGATATATTGATATCTATCCGAAAAACTGCGTATTCCTTCTCTAGAGTCCCTCTTTCTTCTTTCAAAAAATTTCATTACTCTTTATCTTCATCACAAAAACATAAAATCCACTTTCCATTTGAAACAGAAACATCACATGTAGGTATCCGTTTTTCTATCGAACACACGCACACAATGAACTATTTTCTCTTACATACTCCTCATCTTCCCACTACATTCGATCTCCAGAGGAAATGATAATAAAAAAGAAAAAATGATAACACTGGACTATTTTTGATACTGATAACAACGGAAAGAAAGGCAAAGAAACTCAATTTCCTTACAAATTTATATAATTTCTTTCAAGGGAAAAACACATTTTCTCTTTCCTTCGCGATTCACGATTTTCAAGAAGAAAGGGAAAATGAGAGTACATCTACACTTGTTGATGGTGGTTAGTATGGAACTTCATGCGGTCGGGTTACGGTAGCTTTTGTGGAAAACCCAACTTTGGAGGAAAGTGGAAATGAGTATACTTTTTGGGAAAGCTCTCAATTTTTTTGTAGATAATCAAACACTGTTTAAAAACGTTGTCGTTTTAGTACTGTAGTTTACCATGTTGCAAATATAGCTCTGGTAGTCACACCCTCTTAAAAAATGCTTTCCTCCAAACTCTCGCCAGGTATAAACGTTTTTATCAACAAATCACTCCTATTTTTGTTTTTCAAATTTTCTCTCCGTCTTCACCCCCGAAAAACGAAGTTATCTTTTATTTTGGGTAGCAGATAGGGGGAGAGAAAGAAAAAGAGAAGACCGCTGTTCTTTTGAGTCTCCCCTTCCCTCCATTCGGACAACTGCCCTGCCCTCTCTGCTTCTCTGTTTTTTTGTATTTTTGTATTTTGTATGTTTTTTTGTATTTTTTGTATTTTGTATTTAGTTGGAGAAGGTAACACGAAAGGGATAGAAAAAAAAAGACGAATGTTCGCGCTGCCCTTTTTCTATCCTTTTCAAACCTTCTCCAATCGGCATGCAAAAAAGATACGAAGAGAGGCCCACTGGCTGGGTTGAAAGAAGACGAGAATCGGAAGAATACGTCATTTTTCAATAAAAAATGTAAAAAACTGAAGAACGATTTGAACTTGTGAATAATTTTTTTCAGAAAATTTCCCATATTTTTGCCAGGTATATCTGAAAAATCAGTCTAAAGCGAGTTATGAGACAGCAAAATACCAAAAATCGCTTCTCGTCATGCAGTTTTTCTGTACATTTCAATAGAAATTCTTCTTGTCTGTACGCGAAATGCATTCATGAATGTTTATTTTTCGAATTTTTTTGAAAATTAAAAATCATGAATATGTTCCGCTATGAGCCTATGTTCACATCTGATTCCTTAAACAGATCTCAAGGAGCCACGCTGATCGAGCCAGGTAGATGGAAACGTTTTACAAAATTACCAATCGATAACAATCCAGGATATGTCTCAAATAGGATAGTTTGGTAAATTGAGCAGTTTCAGCCGGAGAAAGTCAGTTTTTCGGATGAATTTTGATAGGAAATAACAGAAATGAGTCAGCGACAACTAATTATAATCAAATCCATCTTTTTTCGATTTCCAGCGCTCCCAGCCACAAAATCCAAAAACACGCTATACTTTTGACGCGGCTGATTTTCAGAAAACCTGTGACTGAGTTGGGGACATGATTTGAAATTTTCGAAAAAAAACTTCTCATTATAGTTTTTTGAGACGCCGGATCGAATGGCATCAACCATTTTCTTATGCCGATTGCGGGAATTCCAGAAACGCCAAAATGGAGGGGGGCGCTATACTTATGACGCGCACCGTAGTTGTTTCCCCGTTGAAGAATTTTGATTTTTTTCTGAAAAAATCGGAAAATTTTCGAAAAAAGTTGTTTTTTCCAGTACTGAAATTTTCTGCCGGTCCGATCATAATCAATTTTCCCTGATCTTGATTTGAGAATTTGAAAAAAAAACTTTTTATTTTGCTCTTTTTGGGAAAAAATTTTGGAAAACACGTATGTAAAAAAATAAAAATTATCATAATTTCCTTCGTGGCCACCGCGTACCTCTTGCATGTGAGTCTTGCACTGGCACTGGATGTGATTGCAACCGTCCGTTTTGTTGGCCAAGTGGTTTTAATTTGGACAATTTTTGGAACCAGCGTCTTCCTTATGCCGCGATTGTTGCATTGTTTGGGCTCTTCGCTGGCTTCGTTCGATTCCGAAATAAATCCGAGACAGTCTGGTGTTGGGCACGGCTTGAGATTCAGATGACTGTTGTTGATGACAGCATTTTTCATTTTCATCACAAGTTCCTCCAGCTTCATAGTGTCGAAATCCCGAATTTTTCGCGAGTCACCAAGAACAATATCCTGAAAAGCAGAATAAATAAAAACATTTTATGATTATATTGTTTTCTTACCATTTCTTCATTCTTGATCATCACATTGACGCACAATCGGCAAACACTGTGTCCACAATGAAGTTTGTAGAAGCCGCTGTTTCCTATCTCGGTCGTAAAAGTCGGACATGTCTCGTTGGTAATGGCTGAAATTATATTGTGAAGGGTTGCTTTTCAAGGACAAATAATATATTTCTACAGTGAAAAACAAGTATTTACCTGGTGCTAAAAAAACAGTGAATAAAATAAAAAACAATATTTAGAATTTCAAAATAATCAGGAAAAAGGGTTAACAACAGCTCACTTAGTTATCTTGGTGAATAATGAAGTTAGGCAGGGACACGTATTCGAGAGAGATCAAAGTAGACGCAGACAGTAAAAGAGAGGGAAAGAAACGTGGGTCTGTTGATAGCTGTCTCTTGATTTATTTGTTTGCAAGGCCAACCATAATGAGATTGTCAGCCAATTGCAGACCCTCGATGTCCTGAAGAATTTGGAAGATTGGATACAAATTGACATCCCTCAACCTGTCTTATTTCTTATTGACAGCCCATGGAGCACAACGCAACCTTATCAGGGAAGGTACCTAGATGGACAAATATTGGACCATTTCTCCCGGCACCAATGATAGCCAGATTTTGATAATTTTGCGTCATGTTACAGAACAAAACAAAACCTTCCCTTTCATAGTTGAAAACTTTTTTGTCATTGTACAGACAACGGAGATATGACCTGTCCAAGTAGTAACACTCTGTGACAAAGACCTATGGGGTTGCCAACCTCAATCGGTTGTCGGGTGTACCTGATTTGGCACAGTGTTCGTCACATCAACGTCTGCTGGTATCTCATCTCCGGCTCAATCGCTTTTTTTGTCTCTTTCCTGATAACTGCAGTGAATGTAATGGTCGTCTTGGCGACATGTTTCCCAGAAAAGTGGCGGTAATTCAGAAGTCGTTGAAAATATAATAAATTTTTGTTATTTTCCGATTTTTCCCTAAGTACCGATTTTAATAATTGTAACAATTTCAAGTTCTATAATTAAATTAAATATATATTTAGTTAAGAAAAATTGTGCTCCATTGACAATTTATAGAACAGTTACTTATCAGTAGAGCGTGATTGCATCCTGATATCGTAGATTTTTCTAATCAAAAACGCGTCAACAACACGCCAGTGACTATAAGCTAGCTTTGAGAGCCCGTCACAGTGCTCTCACTGATTCTCAATTTTTGAAAATGCATATATTCTTGTAGATATATACTTACATTTTTGTAGTTTGTTTCCGAAATGACTGGTATAAAGATGTTTCAGTTTCTGGTTTTGAAACGTGCCTAATCCAACTTAATTCACCAATAAGTGAATGATTGTGCAAACAATTATACTACAGATTCTTTATTGAAAGAGAAGAAAAATACAAAAATTAAGACATCAGGAGTTGACACACTGCCATTCTCTTTTTAAATAGAAAATATCTTACCCCATTTTGAGAGTTATAATACTACCATAAATTATTTTGTCGGAGAAGTAATACTCAAGTGTTGATCCCGCTTCAACAGCATCAAAATGCGCCCTCAAATGCTTCAGAATGTCAACAACGTCCTTGCATCGATTCTTCTCACAACTGAAGTGTGTCCCAATTTCACGGCCAGTGGTAATCCAATCCTGAAATTGAATCGATTCAATTTTGTTCCAAATTAGACACCCTTACCTTCACAAACAATGTTCTAATTGGAGGTGTTGATTTCGGAGACGAAGAAGTTGGTTGACTGATGGGAAGTCATCTGAAGTCGCAATAACGGTGAGCTTCTTGCAGGTTTTGATCTGGAAAAGGACACGGTTTTAAAATCGAGTTTCTCTATATGAAATAGGAACTTCCAATTTTGATAGGGAATCGCGATGTCAAAACTATTCCGTTGTTATTTTGAATTTATATACCTTGTATTCAAAAATCCCCAATTTTCTATTTTTGAATCCAACATTTTTTCTGTGTGTCCCATGGCAAGAAACCTCCTTGAATCAAAACGTGCGCAAATTCTGGGGTGTGAAGTTTGCCACTTCTAGCGCCTATAACTAACCGGAGAGGTTTTTCGTGGAAAAGTGGTCAATTGAAAAAATATGTAACAAAATTGTTTTTTTTTCTAATAAGCCTTGAAATATTTATTCTAATAAGCCTTGAAATCGTGGCAAACTCTCAAAATCTACTAATTTCACAGTGGAACAAAATTTCATCTTTCACTAACGCTGTGTTTTTGAATTAGACTTTGCAAGAATTTGAATTTAAAGTATCTCGGTTTTCAGGATAATGACATTAAATTTTTATACTCATTAGAATTTCCCCCAACAGAATTCTTCCAGAAAACTTTTGTATAACGTCAAATCCCATCTATTTCCCTACCAAATTTTAAAACATCCCTACACTTCCATCTCTTCTTCCACCACATACGCTTCCAAAAGAACATTCCCCCTCAAAGAGAATAAATAATAAGAGAAATGACCCCTCGTCTCATTTCCATCCATCTGCTCTAATGGGGGAACATAGAGACAACAACAGATGCAATGCGACACCCCTTCTCTCTCCCCCTTATTATCTAATAGCATCTGTTGCCTCCGTGTCGAGGAGGCTCTATTTCTTCATTTGATTAAGTAATGCAAAAAGGGGAAAGCGACCTCTTTTGATTAGCACTACTTGCAGAGTGCTCATTTCTCGTATGGCTATGGGAAAAATAACGTATCCGTATTTAGATCGTCAAGATTTTTATTCCCGTTACCAGATACCTGCCAAAATGTGCAAAAATCGATTTTAAAATGGCTTACCTCCTCTGATAGAATTCCCATCGAGGGATTGACAGAATTCATAAAAAGCAATAAATGAAATATAATATAAAGCAATAATTAGAATTTTTAAAAAATCAGAAAAAAGGGGTCGACAACAACACGAGTCATCTTGGTATATACTGAAGTTAGTGTGGGACAACTAACAGAGAGAAATCAAAGTAGACGCAGACAGTCCAAGACAGAGAAAGATGAATCAGTCAGTCGATAGCAGTCTCTCATTTTGTTTGTATGCAAGGTCGTTTAGAACCGAGATAAGAAAAAGCGACTCTTTTAGTTTTTTTATTGCCAACTCATGGAACACAATGTAACCTAAGACGGTACCTCCCTTTCATCAATTCCATTTCTAGACTAATTCTGTAAAAAACCAGAATAATCCAATAGCCAAATATAATTGAAAAGTGAAGGAACTGAGGTAAAGGAAAGGAATTCATATCTGGACTTAGAAAAAAAATTATTATCGTTTAGTAGTGATTGAGACACAAAAATTGGAAATGTTGAACGGTGACTCCGGAACTACCGATGGTCAAATTTTGATTATCTTGTGCAACATTATAGAACAAAACAAAATCTTCATTTTCATAGTAGACAACTTTTTTGTGATTGTATACAGGGTGGCTAATAAGTATACAACGCTCTTAATTCTTGGATATTCGGCGGGAAAACGCTTGAATCAACAAAAAAACGTTATTAATAGCTGGAATGTTCAAAATAGATTTAGTATACGAAAGGAATTCGAAGTTGGATACTTTGCCTTTGATACAGGCCATCAGACGTAAGACGCCAAAATCGCCTGTGCGCCGCGTATCGGGCGTGATCTGGACTTATGATAAACATTGTATTATTGAACCTTTTTCCAACCGTCAAAAGCAGAAACTTTTGTTATCAAAAGGTGATAGTAGGCCCCCTTAACGTTACCAGGCCCCTAATTACTTTTTTTCTAAAACTGTGATGGTCTGGGCCGCGGTGACATCTTACGGTAGAACTTCGTTAGTTTTTATTTTTTTAAATGCGAAAATTAACTCGGGGTCTTCCAAAACTTGGCTTTGAAGGATGTTTTGTTCCTCTGTACAGCTCAACACTCTACTGGACTCTTTTTCATCTTTCAACAAGATTGGGCTACGTCCCACAGTTCCAAATCAACAAAATTCATCATCTCTCTCATTTTCCTGGCTGCTGGAACAACGTCTTTAGGCCTTCCTCGTCGGCGGATCTCAATCCGATGGATTTTGTCGTATGGGAATATTTGGAGAGCGAGTTATCAGGAATCTCCTACAACACGGCCGTTGCTCTCAAGACCGCCCTTCAGAAGATATGAGACGAAGTCGACGTTGACTACCTGCGGCGCACAGGCGATTTTGGCGTCTTACGTCTGATGGCCTGTATCAAAGGCAAAGTATCCAACTTCGAATTCCTTTCGTATACTAAATCTATTTTGAACATTCCAACTATTAATAACGTTTTTTTGTTGATTCAAGCGTTTTCCCGCCGAATATCCAAAAAGTAAGAGCGTTGTATACTTATTAGCCACCCTGTAGTCTGATGAAATATCACCTGTCAAAGTTGCAACACTCTGTGACAAAAACCTCCGCGGTCGCAACTTCTATTCGGTGTACCTGACTAGGGAGAGCTTCTACTGAACTATTAATAACAACAAAAATTAGGACCTAGATTGGGAAAATAAACAAAATATGTTTTTGAAAAATTTAAAGTTTTTGGATTCAAATTATAAGTGCTTAAAAATTGTCAACTTTTAGCGAAAATTCAAAACGTTTTTTTTTTCAATCTCTACATATTTCAAGTCTTTCAACCAAAAACGTTTTTAAAATGGACTAATCTAAAATTTCAGATTTTAGTCCGGAAGTACCTAATTAACATACTGACATCTATCAAAATGTCTGCATATCTGCTTTATAGCGTCCCTCTTCGTTTTCCTGAAAACTTCTGTAATTTTTTCTTCTTTTTAACAAAAAAAAAAACGATTCAATTTCCCTTCTCTCCATTTGAAACAGAAACACTACCTGTCTTTCTCAATTTTCCATTGAACACACACTCCTATATGTAGTTGATATGATTTCTTTCCTTGATGAACTCTTCATGTTTTTGATATACAAGTGGCGCCCTTGGGAAAATCATCATAACTCATCAAAAATGTTCCAAATTAATCGAAACATGTACCAAAAGATGTGTCTTAAGTTTTTCTACAAACAAACATCAAAAAGTTACATTTTTAGAAAAAAAATGTTTCTAATTTTTTTCACTCAAAAATGTTTTGATTCCCATTTTTTCCTAATTTTCGATATTCTCTCGCTATAAAACGAACATACCTCTTACAAACTGGATACAAAATGCTTCATCACAGATAATAAAACACATACGTGTATCCTTTGTTCGTTTTATAGCGAGAAAATATCGAAAATTAAGAAAAAATGGGAATCAAAACATTTTTGAGTGAAAAAAATTAGAAATTTTTTTGTCTAAAAATGTAACTTTTTGATGTTTGTTTGTAGAAAAGCTTAAGACACATCTTTTGGTACATGTTTTGATTGATTTGATGCTCATAAAATAGAATGCCGCTTCAACATAATTTTTTGTTTATTTGAGTGTTTTGCATTAAATACTCAATAACTCCAAGAGAAAAACAAAAAGTTTTTTTTTCGAATTTTCAAATCACGATGAGGAAAAATCGATTATCAAAAAATATCAAAATTGGAACTATTTAAAAAAACTGAAAAAGGAAGAGGAGGTGAGTCTATTTGTTGTTTACTTCTACAAAAGGTGATGTTGGGTAACTTTAAATCTTACGCTCATGGGTTACGGTAGTTTTCGTGGCAAAACCTAATTTTGACAAAAAGTAGAGATGAGTATACTTTCGACTATGTTCTCAACGAGCTGAATTCAAAAGTTATGGTTTCTGATAGGATACTGTACTACCGTAGATCAGGAGATCGTAGTTTTCCTCCCTCAATCCGGTCAGTTTCCCTTTTTCTTCTCTCTTTTTTCGCGATAGTTGTAGAAGTTACCACAAAAGGGATAGAGAGAAAAGACCGAGCGAGTGGTAGATGTTCCGGCTGCCCTGTTACTATCATTTTCAAATTTTCTTCAATTGGCATGCAAAAAAGAGACGAAGAGAGGTCCACTTTCTGGGTTGAAAAAAACAAGAATCGGAATAATTGCTTTCCTTCGGGAACTGATAACAGAGAAGCCCCGAAAATAAATGAACCAAATACACTTTTTGAATCACTCCCAACAACTCATAGACCTTCATGTTCCTAATGCGAAAAGAGATCACGGTGAAAGCAAACCCCACTCTTTCGCAACAGTTACTCGCCCGTCGTCCGTTTCCTCTTTCCTCCCTCTTCCACCTGTCCTTCAACCCGTTGTGACAAGTATGATGAAATAGTAGGTTGCGTGCTGTTCAGTGGATTCTTTACTCTCTTTATTTACTTTAGAATAAGATAAAACAGAAGGCTACTGGCCATATATATATACACAAAAACATATTTATAATCTTGGGTATATGCTTCATATTGTTCGAACTTCCGGATGATTGGTAAGCTGAAATACAAATATATTTAACTGGAAAAAAACTGTACGCTTTCTGAGCATGACTAGATTTTTACAGACTTTCCCCTTAACCAAATGGTAATAAATTCACCTTCATTTTCGAAGTTTCTGTGATCTCGGAATTTTTGTAACGCCAGACAAGATCCTTGACCATTCCCAGAGTCTCGGTGAGAATTCCGATCGCTATTGCTGACCTCTTGAGTCATCCATCATGTTCTGCTGGTTTCCATTTGCTCTCCCTCTCGATTCATATCTTCTCGAGGTGGTCTGGTGTCCATCAAATCGGCATCCAATCACAATTGAATCAAATTCTGATGACGTTGCATGCTGATCTCGATTCGAGGGCTGGTACTCCTGGTTATATTCTTCATTCCAATGATTTTTTCTGGAGTCTGAAAATATGAGACTGTTTAGAATGAAGCAATTTCCAAAGTCTCACCTTGTTCTCTTGGATCGTAGCAATATCTCGATTCCTCTCTTGAGTACTCATGATTTCCATTGTAACCATTTCTGAATTGATATGGTCTCCCGTGTTCTTGAGAAGAACGATCCTGGTAGTTGTTCCTCACTCCTTCGCTTCTTCTGGAATCCTGACAATCTCCTCGATCGTACCCATTGTTGTTTCTGGGAGGTGCTGACTCATGACGGTATCTTGAGTCATTCCACCAATTCTCTTGATTTCCATTACATCCAAACTCATAATATGGTTCTGATCTGCTAGTCGACGGAGCACCATGGAATGCGGGCTCAGTTGGATAGTGGTCTTGATAGCCATCCCTTGGTCCGGACCATTCTCGATCTCTTATGGAATCCTGATTGTGTCGGCTTGATGAAGGTCCTTGGCCACGGTCCATGGCGACACTCCTACAATTGTTCTGGTTTCCTTGTCGCTCTCCATTCTTCTCCATTTTTGAAGCCTCCACTGTTTTACGTTGCATTTTTAGACGACATTTAGACAACTTGCCAGCTGAAAGAGAACTGGTGTTTTTCACGGCAGTAGATTCAGACATGAAATGTGTTTTAATTGAGATCTTTTAAAAAATACGAATTGTTTTGTTTTTTTCCCGTTCTGTTCAGAAAATGGGCTTTACATACAATTGTAGCAAGTGGTTTTTGGAAAAGTATCTATTTAGAACCTTTTTTGGTCTTGAAAATATGAAAATGTAACACTCTTCTAAAAAAATTTTTGTTTCAAGAACGTCTGAATAAGAAAGTACAACTGATCTGGATTATTTTCCTAGCACTATAGTTGCATCCTATCGTTCAAAAACTCCTAGTTTTCTCTTGTGGTGGAAATCCAATTGATCATAACATCTTCTAAAACTGAACAGCAGAGCTCGAAAGCACATAACAATTAAAAATATGACTAATTCTTTTCAAAATTCATCTTTGAGGTCCACTCCTCACAGATCGCTACACTTCTAACGTACTAACTTGAAAAACGTACTTGTCATATTTTTCTACCACAAAGCTCAAAGCCAAACACCTCAAATGAAAGAATAAAAGAGAATAGTTTTCGAAATGTTTAATTGTCAGAAGGCTGTGTTTGTTTTCTCTGTGTAGGCGTGAGTCATAAAAGAAGCCGTCTCGAAAAAGGAGAGAGACTGAAAGAGACAAGAATGTGTCATTTGATCATTATCATTGAAAAATCGGTTGTAAGAAAATTTTGTTAAATTTGAAAATTTTGAAGAGATTTTTGTGAATTCAGAAGGTTGTCTGGTTTCAAATGTGTATAAGGTATAATCATGACAGGAGGTGATGGAGTTGGGAACAAAATGTAAAAATTTTGATAAGGGACCACACGAAATTTTTCTGAAACTGAAATTTGAAACAGTTTCAAAAAAAGTTTAATACTATTTACGAACACTACATAAAATATGCTACAATCATATGTAAATCATAATTTCTGAGAAAGTCTAAGTACATTCCAAGAGAAGGACAAAAAACCGATTTTGTGACTCAGATTTTTGAAATTAACTCGAAATAACTTACCAAGTTTGCCATTGATGCTGCTGGTTTGTGTGGGAGTTGGAGTCAACGTTCCAGAAGTCGTTTGACTTCTCAACTTTTCTTTTCTAGCTTTTGTCTGAAAAAATATTGGCTCTGTTTTGGAATCGGGTGCCGGCCATCAAAACTTGGGTGCCCTAAAAAAATCGGGTGCCGGTCAAAAAAATCGGGTGCCCAAAAATCGGGTGCTCAAAAAATCGGGTGCCCAAAAATCGGGTGCCCATAAAATCGGGTGCCCAAAAATCGGGTGCCCATAAAATCGGGTGCCCGCCGTTTTTTTCAAAGAATTTCTTCTTTTTTGTTTTTTTTGCTTTTTGTTCATTGAGATGAAGTTATATTAATACACGTGTTTATTGCGAAAAATCAGAATACCAAGTCAACATCAAACAGATTTTTACTGTTCTTCTTCTTCTGTGGGCGGCTCGGAAACGACGACGTCATTGACAGTGATGTCACCAGAGATAACAAGATAGCACCCGATCCGGCACCCGATTTTTGATGGCCGGCACCCGATTCCAAAACAGAGCCAAAATATTTTACGTAAGTACAAGCCAAAAATATGCAGAAATCGTTTTTAATGTGGCTTACCTCCAGTGATGTTCGAGGGTTTCCCAGAGTCCATAAGAACCAGTAAATGGAATATAATATTCAGAAATAATTAGAATTAAAAAATAATCAGAAAGAAGGGGTCGACAACAGCACGAGTCGTCTTGGTATACACATACTGAAGTTATTGGGGACAACTAACAGAGAGAAAACGAAGAAGACGCAGACAATCAGAAAGAGGGAGGGAGGGGTGAGTCATAAGGTTGACCAGAACCAATGTCATTTAGTTTTAATGTTATTCGCACACCCAACCGATGAAGAGGGCGACTCATGGCCTGTTTCTCTTCTACCCTTCTATTTGCGTGGTCCAATAAGTCGTAATTGTGCATAGAGTCCGTAACATTAGAAGCCACCAACATATTTCAAATTTTCCATACCACCGAAACATCTGAAATAATGACAGTACAAAAAAAATTTGTTAAGAATTAGAATAAATGAAAGCAGCGACGGAAATATTGAAAAAAAAAACAAAGGCTGACAAAGATCAAGATAACCCTACACGCAAGAAGGTTGACTTCTCGTTCTATTAGTTTGTTCAAGAATTCTCATAAATAATCTGTACATATTTCAAGTCTTTCAACTAAAAACTTGTTGTAAAATGAAATAATACAAAATTTCAGATTTTAGTCATGAAGTACCTAACTAACATACTGACATCTATCCAAACGTCTGCATATCTCCTCTATAGAGTCCTTTTTCGTTTTCTTGAAATCCTCTGTAACTTTTTTTTCTTCACAACAAAAACGATTCCATTTCCCTTCTCTTCATTTGACACACACACGCACACACACACACACACTTGATATACTTTGCGGTTTTTGAAAAATGGAAAGAGGAGGAGGTGAGTCTATCTGCAGTTTACTTCTATAAAAGGCAATGTTGGGTAACTTTAAATCTCATGCTCTTGGGTTAGCGTAGTTTTCGTGGCAAATCCTAATTTTGACGAAAAGTAGAGGTGAGTATACTTTCGAATATGATTCAAATACACTTTTTGAAGCACACCCATGTTCCAACCGCGAAAAGAGACCACCGTGAAAGAAAACCCCACTCTTTCGCAACAGTTACTCGCCCGTCGTCCGCTCCTCGTTTATCCCTCTTCCAGCTGTCCTACAACCCGTTTCGACAATGATGATATGATAAAGTAGCAGGTTGCGTGCTGTTGAGTGGATTTTTTACTTCTTTTATTATCTTTTATTTAGAATAAGGTAAAACAGAAGGCTACTGGCCATATATATATATATACAAAAACATATTTATAATCATTTGACTCTGGGCGCCTCGTGTCATATTGGTCTTGATGTTGATAGTAGTTATCTCCCCAATAATTTCTGGAGTTCCGATATCCTTCTCGTGAGAATCCGGGACCAAATGTTTCCAAGTTTTGACGATATTCTGTGTCATTCCACCAATTCTCCTGATTTCCATTATAGCCAAACTCATATGGTTCTGATCTGCTAGTTGACGGAGCTCCATGAAATGCGGGCTCAGTTGGATAGTGGTCTTGATAGCCATCCCTTGGTTCGGACCATTCTCGATCTCTTATGGAATCCTGATCGTGTCGGCTTGATGAAAGTCCTTGGCCACGGTCCATGGTCACACTCCTACAATTGTTCTGGTTTCCTTGTCGCTCTCCATTCTTCTCCATTTTTGAAGCCTCCACTGTTTTACGTTGCATTTTTAGACGACGTTTGGCACTTTTTGACAACTTCCCACCTGAAAAAGAACTGGCATTTTTCATGGCAATAGACTCAGACATGAAATGTATTTTAACTGAGATTTTTCAAAAAATGTAATTTTTTTCTGTTTTGTTCAGGAAATAGGCTTCACATACAATTGTAGCAAATTTCATGTGGGTTTTTGAAAAGTATGTATTTAAAAAACGTTTTTTTGGTCCTGAAAAAGGTGAAATTGGAAAAATATTTCATATTTTTTCCAAAAACTACATAATATGCTACAATTATATGTACATAATATATATTTTTCGGGCGGTCAAAACACATTCCATTTGAGAAGGACATAAAAGCTGATTTTGTGACAGAGCTTAAGGAAGTTAACTCGAGAAAACTCACCAGGTTTGCCATTGGTGTTGCTGGTTTGTGCGGGAGCTGGAGTCGAAGTTCCAGATGTCGTTTGACTTCTCAACTTTTCTCACAATTGCTCAGCTCTTGTAATTTCCGTCTGAAAAATGTTTAGTTTTTGACGGGTTAATGTATTGTTCCAAAATCCTCATGAAAAGTCTGATACGATTCAAAATGAATATATTCTTGGTAACCTGAGTTACTTTAGCGCTGGTTACGGAAGTTCTACCGTTGAAATTGTTAGATGAAGTCAGTTTTTCAAAAAAAATTCAAACTTAAAATCGTTTTTTTATAAAAGGTTGTTCTTAAACTTGAGTATACTTTCGGAAAAACTCTCAACGAGCCGAATTTCAAAGTTATGGTTTCTGATGGGATACTGTACTACCGTAGATCATGAGATCGTCGGTTTTTTTTGTTGTAAAAATGGAACAGTGTTTCAGAACTATTTTCCGACCCAAAAATTTAAATTTTCTCAGTATTTCATATTGGTTAATTAGCTAACACAGTGAAATCAGAGACTTTTGACTATCAAGGCAGAATGAATGACTACGCGGTCTGTATTCACTAGTTTTTGGGCTGAAGCGTCACGATAATATTTTGGTGGTCAGGTGAAAACCTTCTTCATTGAAGGAAGAGAAGTGTCACAATCTTTCTTCGCGTTTTGTTGTCATACGTTTTCTCAGGCTGACACATACACAAAAAATTTCGAACATTTATATCAATATATGCGTCCTAGACCTGAATTTGTGACTTTTGAGTCCGAAATGAATAAAAACTACGAGAACAGTAACGTATCTGTATTTAGACCGTCACGAATTTCACTCCCGTTACTAAATACAAACCAAAAATGTGCAGAAATCAATTTTAATGTGGCTTACCTCCAGTGATGTTCGAGGAATTCCCAGAGCCCATCAGAACCAATAAATGAAATATGATATGAAGAAATAATTAGAATTTTAAAATAATCAGATAGAAGGGGTCGACAACAGCACGAGTCGTCTTGGTATACATATACTGAAGTTAATGGAGAACAACTAACAGAAAGAAAACAAAGAAGACGCAGACAGTCAGTGAAAGAGGGGCGAGTCATTTGCTGGTTGTCGCTTTATCTCTTTTGCTTGCAAGGTTGACCAGAACCAACGCCTCTCGGTCTAAATGCAATTCGACACCCACCAGATGACGAGAGTGAATCATCGACACGCTTTCTAATGTTTCTCTCTTCCTTTTGTCCAATAAGTCATAATTGTGCATACAGCCCGTAACATTAGAAGGTAACTGTGTATGGGGGTGAGAAAGAGGGAAAACGTCCTACATCAATATTTTGTGTTAAGGACTTAGAAAAGTTTTGTATCTGGAAAATATTTGAAATTAATAAACCACCAACAAATTTTTAAATTTCCATATTCTGACACCAAAACATCTAAAATTATGACAGTACCAAAAAAATCAGAGGCAAGTGAGAAAAGCCAGTTTTTTTTGGATTATTTGTTAAGAATTAGAATAAAAGAAAGCACCGACGGCAATATTGAAAAAACAGCAAAATTTAACAGAGATTAAGAAAACCGTACACGCAAGAATGTTGATTCTAAATGTAAGTTGTATTAGTTGGTTCAAGAATTCTCATAAGTTGATGAGACATCTGGATGAAACGACACAGATCAACAGATTGAGTGCTAATAGAAATCCATACAATACACACGCAATAACAGATACTTTCTTCCTGGTTTTTCATATAGACTTTTCCATATATAAGTGGGAAGTCATTCTCATCAGAAATTGTTTGAATTGAAGAAAAATGAGAGAAACATTTATTAGGTTCCAAGTTGGTTGAATTTCAAAAGTGACTCACACTCAACCATTTGCAAATTCACAATTCTTTTTAGGTAATGGAGAGCAATCAAAAAGTGGTCAACTACAAAAATGTGCAAAATGTTCGGCAGATAATTTTGAGATATTGTCAAAACAAAAAAGTTCCGACTTTTTTTCTCACTACAATTGCGAACTTAGTGCAAAATTACTACTGATTCTGCATTCTGACGTGAAAAAAAATGTCGGCACTTTTTTATTTCGACAATATGCGCCTTTAAAAATGCAGAGAAACGAGACACTATCACATTTTTAGCACGCTCTCTTACTTTTCAATCTTGAAACGAGCGTATCTCAAAAATGGGCGTAGCTATTAAAAAGTAATCAACTACAAAAGTGTGCAAAATGATTAGCAGATCATTTTTGTAGCTTGAAACATTTTTATAACTCCATTCACTTTTGAGATATGCGCTTTTAGATATAGAACTCCAAGGCTTTACCAACTATAAAAATGCATTAAAAAACCCTACACTTAATTTCAAGTCCTCTTCAAATGTCCTTCCAGATGTCCATCAACCCGGTATGATGAAGTAGCAGAGAACGTGTAGTTCAGTGTATTTTTTACTTCTTTTATTATACATACATCAGAATAATAAATATAGAGGGCTACTGCGAATATACACATATATACAGAAACAAATTTATAATCCCTGGATATATGCTTCATATTGTTCGTGGTAACTTCTGGAGTTTTCGCGATATTTCGAGTCGAGTGGCTCCTGATGTGGACGTTAATGTTGTTGGCTCTGTTCTTAATTCCACGTCGAACTTATCGAACTTCCTGATGATTGGGAAGCTGAAATAAAAATACATTGGACTTGAAAAAGGCTTAAGCTTAAGTTTTCTGGCATTACTAGCTTTGAACAGACTTTTCCCGTAACCAAATTGTAATAGAATTTACCTTAATTTTCGAAGTTTCTGTTCTCCTGGTTTCCATTTGCTCTCCATCTCGATTCAGATCTTCTCGAGCTGGTCTGGTGTCCATAAAATCGGCATCCAATTTCAATTGATTCGAATCCTGATGACGTGTCAGGCTGATCTCGATTCGAAGTCTGGTACTCCTGGCGATATGCTTCATACCAATAATTCATTTTGGAGTCTGAGAATATGAAACTGGTTAGAATCTAGCAATTTCCAAATGTTAACCTTGCTGCGGAAAAATAAGAATTTAGTGATTATTGATCTGATTCTCGAGTTTTGAAAGTTCAACCGACCTTAACCGATTCTAACCTAAAATTTGCTGAATATAATGTAGTTTTTTGCTGTTTTAGGCTCAGAATATCGGTTTTAGCCGATCTCAACCGATCTCAATTGATATTAAACAGTTTTAGTCCATTTCAGTCATAAGGCTTACCTTTTGGTGGACCTGGGTAACATGCCATGGCGGCTTCAAAATAGCCTTGGAGCTTTGGAGCTTCTTCTTTGTCTTCTTCTTCTTCTTCTTCTTTTACTACTGCATTCTTCTTTTCCTTTTGATCTTTTTTATTATTTTGAGCCTTAGCCATAGCCATTTGCCTTCTCGAGCTTCGCCGATGGCAGACAAGGCCCTCACCGCTCTTAACAACTTCCTCTTGATCTTCGCCATTTGATTCTTCTTCTAATTCTGAAGTCAATTTGCTGGATAAGGTCCGAATATAGATTTGTTATAAATTTTTAGTGGTACATGTTACCCATGATACCTACTAAAGTTTACAAATAGTTAGGTAAAAACGCGCTAACAAATATTTCTGTGATCTGTATGAACCTAGCTCAACAATGATTTCTCGTTGTTCTCGATAGACTCATCGTAACTTTTTTGAATTCAGCCGTTCGGCCGAAAACTAAACTGTGAAAACAAGATGAAGTCTTTTTCTATGAATTTCATTCAATTTCCTATGGAGATCTCAACATTTCGACTCAAATGCGACAAGAACCAAATTACTGTCAAAAGTTGGCATTTAATTGGCGACAGAAAAAAAACATGGTTTTGACGAACAGAAATCGATTTTAATGTGGCTTACCTCCAGTGATGTTTGAGGGATTCCCAGATTCCATGAGAAACCAATAAATAAAATATAATATTAAAAGATAATTAGAATTTGAAAATAATCAGAAAAGAGGGGTCGACAACAGCAACATAGTCGTCTTGATGTATACTGAAGTTAGTGGAGGACAACTAACAGAGAGAAAATATAGAAGACGCAGACAGTCAGAAAGAGGAGTGAGTGATTTGCTGGCTGTCGATCTGTTTTGTTAGCAAGGTTGACCAGAACCAATGTCATTCAGTGTCAATGCTATTCGTACACATGACCGATGAAGAGGGCGACTCATGGCTTGTTTCTCTTTTACCTTTCTGTTAGCGTGGTCCAATAAGACATAATTGTGCATAATTCAAATTTTAATTTAATTTCTTTATTTCATCGAAGGGCGGAAACCACTGACACGAGAAAATGAAATGGTTTTTGAATTTACACGCATACAGTCAGTAACATTAGAAGGTAACTGTGTATGGGGTAAGTAAGAGGGAAAAAGTTCTACATCAATATTTTGTGTTAAGGACTAAAAAATGTTTTGTAACTAATGAATATTTGAAATTAATAAACCCCCGATATATTTTCAAATTTCCATATTCTGACACCAAAACATCTGAAATTGTGACAATACAATAAAAAATAGGGACAAATGAGAAAAAGCCCGTTTTTCATGGGATTAATTAGACATTCGAACAAAAGAAAGCCCCGACTGTAATATTGAAAAAACAAGGGCTCCAGATAACCCTACCCGGAAAAAGGTTGAATATTCGTTATATCAGTTCCTTCAAGGATTCTTATAAATTGATAGGACATCTTGATGAAACGACACAGATCAACAGATTGAGGGCTAATAGAAATCCATACAATACAATAACAGATACCTCCTTCTTGTTTTTTCATATAGACTATTCCAAATAAACGTGGGTAGTCATTCTCATCAGTAATTATTCGATTTGAAGAAAATGGAGAGAAACATTTATTAGGTTCCAAGTTGTTTTAATTTCAAAAATGACTCACACTCAACCAACTGAAAATTCACAGTTCTTCTCAAAAACTGCTCCTGGAAAGCAATAAAAAGGAATCATGGATGTAAATGTAAGATGTTTTGAAAAAAAACTTTATCATTTTTATCTTTCAATCTTGAAACGGGTATCTCAAAAATGGGCGGAGCAATCAAAACATGGTCAACTACAAAAATGTGCAGAATGTTTTGCAGATCATTTTTGTAGTTGACAACATTTTTATAGCTCCACACTTTTGAGATATGCGCTTTTGAGATATAGAACTCCAAGATTTAATCAACAATACGAATGCACCAATTCCTTCACTCAACTTCAAAATCGAAACTCAAAAAACACTAAAAAACTAAAACTTTTCAAGCTGAAAAAAGGTTTTCCGGTTCATACCTCGGCTACCATTGATATGTAGTATCACCACCTTATTTTCCAGGCCTCTTAATAAAATTCTTCAAAGCGCGGCAAACCCATGCTGTGTCTTATTAGTAATTTGCCAAAAATTATTGTTTTTGGTCTTTTGGATTTTCTATCTTAGATTACTCCAAGACTTAATTAATTATACGAATGCACAATTCCCTTTTTCCCTCACATTTTTCGCTTTTCTAATTACACATTCTTCTTAATCCTAATACGCGACGTGCATGTCCTGCGTCTCCTCTCTCCCGCGTAGTGTCTCTCTACTAATCTAATCCGCATGACCGCACTCCCAGAAATTCTATTAATATCTGAATTTCAAATCCTTTGAGAGACGCAGGAGGGTGGGTGAGGTCTGAGCATTGAGTAGAGAAGACTCCGCCCATCTCTGGAAAATGTATATAAGCTCCGTCGTCAGAGGTATACGTTATATTTCGACCACAATGTGTAAGAGGTCAGGTATCACTATTTTTATTGAATACTAGTATTTTTATTTATTTATTCCGACATATTTTGATTACTAGTGGAACAAGTGAGTTTGGGTATGGAAATTGATGCGGGGGTTTCACTTTTGCGTTTATTTCTTTGAAAAACTAAATTTCCCTGTTTTTTATGTTACATCTGAACATAAGAGGGGGATTCTTCATGGCTAGTGCTGTGTACTATTCCTACTTTAATCTGTTACATTACTGCTTTCAAAAAACTTGGCACTTTTCCAGTTTTCAATTCTCAAACAAACATCTTTCAGATTTTCTGAAAACTCGCCGAAATTGGACCCCAATCGTCAGCATCTCTGGAAAAAATTGAAACACACGTACTCAGTAAGTGTCATCAATGTAGACATCAAAAACAGTTAATAAATATATTTCAGCAATACCGAATTTTTGGTAAAAATCGAGCTGCGTTGCCGGAATTCGTGAAGGAGTTGCATAATAAGGACTATCAAAAGCACGTCCGCGATTATCCAGACTTGAAGAAATGCCTTCGAATTGCCAGACAATGGGAGACGGGAGCGGTCCCGCAGCCGGATGACATGGAACTGCCTTGAGAAGGAGAAGGATTTTCAAAACAAAAACAAATAAGGAGGATATGAGAGGCGGAGGATCAAAAACGTGATGAAATTGAGTCTCTATTATTTTTTTTTTGAAAACTGCAATAAATTTTGTTGTATAACTTTATCTCGATTCATAATAAAAATTCAATAAAACCATAAAACTCTGCGTCTCTCCTTCTTCCCTCCCTTTTGCTGCTTGCAAACTACCATCTTTGAAAGCGCGTATCTCAAAAGAAAATGGATTTATAAAAATGTTGTCAACTACAAAAATTATCTACGCTAAGTTTAGCACAATTTTGTAATTAACCTCTTTTTGATTGCTCCGACCACTTTTGAGATACGTGCCTTTAAAATTTTGAGGGTGTCTAACTCCTTTTAAACTTCAGATGTTGGAAAAATCCCACGTAATGAAATACGTGAGAGGAGAAAGAGGCAACATATCACAAAAACCTTAAAACTATTATAAAAATGCATTTTCCTCTTTTCAACAGTTTACAGTAGGATGTAATGTAAAATAATATAGGACAACTATGAAACTGGAAAATATTTGATCATCTTAAAATTCATATTTTTCTGTTAGGGTTCCCTGAAAATAATATAACTCGTTTTTTTCTTTTTGACATATTAGAAAAATCCTACGTAACGGAATACGTAAAGAGTTTCTAAGAGTGCCCCACTCAAGGGGATTAGATTAGTGGATAAACATTGAGCGGACAAGAGGAGACGCAGAAAATGAATGCCTCGTATTAGGATTAGGAAGAAGACGTCATTAGAAAAAAGGGGGAAGTGAGGGAAACGGGAATTTTTACATTCGTTTTAGACGTATTAGGACATAAAAGAAGGTGTAATTAGAAAGCGGGAGAAAATAGGGAAAAGAGGATTTAGGATTTGGGATATGTGCATTAGCATAGTTAAAAAAGTCTGTTACATTTTCGCTCTTCCAGTGAAAGACTAAAGAACATAAACCCATTTGTATTAATCGTATTAGGATTAGAAAGAGAATGTAATTGAGAAGAAATCCGATCCGGATGCCCCATCACTAAAAGGAATACTGTGAGTTGAAAAGTATACCAGCTGGATTTTGATTCGGGAAACACCTCAAATCATTATTGGAAGTTCACCAAACAATGTTTACAATTGATACTGATTAATTTAAAAAATATTACTATTTGTCCTTTACAATTTCTGGCAACGAACATGATAAGAAATACCAGCGCCGCGTTCGGGATTGTCCCGACTTAAAAAAATGTCTTGCAATTGCGATGGGAGACGGGCTCAGAACTGCAGCCGGATGACATGGAGCTGCCTTTCAGAATCTTCCTCAAACATTCTGAAGACGGTCAAATAATCATCTACTTCTTCTCTTCGGAGATTCTGAGCTGACTAAGTAAGTGTACATTCAATGAAACACTCGACGCGTTGCTTCCTAAGGATTTGTTCTTTTGTCAGCGTCTCAATTCAATGGAAGTCAGACTTGAAGAAACATACGGGAGTTACCTAGAGAAATGCCAAATCGATTTCACAGGACTGATGTTTGGAATTGTTTTTTTGTTAATATTGTTGATTTTTGCTATTTTATTTTAATAAAAGTTTTTGAGTTTGTAGACTTACTCCAAATCCTTCTTGAATTTAAAAACCGGACACACACAGATAGTTACGTTTGATAATAATAAAGGTACATTATTTAAATCAGTTCAAACGTACTGCCACCTTCTCGATAGTTCCATTCGCTGCTTGGTCCTAGTAGAGGGAGAGGAGATCAGCATATTGTATTAACGTACGTTCAAATTCCCATAAAAACTGCCTGACGGTTCCGCGCTGTAGAATTTGAAGCATTAAGGTCAAACTACACTTTCTCACATTTTACATTGTAATCTCCCCTCTTCTTTCCTTCTTGCTGTTTCCAAACTACCATCTTTGAAAGCGCGTATCTTAAAAGTAGGTGGAGTTATAAAAATTTTGACAACTACAAAAATGATCCTCAAAACATTTTGCACATTTTTGTAATTGACCACTTTTTGATAGCTCCACCCATTTTCGAGATACGCGCTTTTAAAGATTGGAGAATGTCTCGTTTCTGTGCGTCTCTTCCCTTTTTTCTCCCCTTTCTTGCTTCCAAACAGCCATTTTTAAAGGCGCATATCTATAAAACGGCGGGAGCTATTAAAATGTTGTCAACTACAAAAATGATCTACAAAACATTTTGCACATTTTTGTAATTGACCACTTTTTGATAGCTCCACCCATTTTTGAGATACGCACACTTAAAAATTGGAGAATGTCTCGTTTCTCTGCGTCTCTCCACTCTTCTTTCCCTCTTCCCGTCTCCAAACAACGATCTTAAAAGACACATATCTCAATAGTGTGTGAAGTTATGAAACTGATGTCAACTACAAAAATGATCAACAGAAAACTTCATTTTTGTAGTTGACCACCTGTTTCCTATGTTGTCCTTACTCAATTTCTGTCCGGATTACAAGAAATAAAATAAGCAACACCTCTCAAAAACCTTAACATTATTATAAAGATACATCTTCTCCTTTTTTAACGTTTTACAGTAGGAACTTATGAAAAATAAGATAGAGCCATTCTGAAACTGGAAAATATCTTGAATACTTATATTTCATATTTTTTGTTAGGATTCCCTGAAAACGACATAACCCCTTTTTCTCCTTTTAGCTGTTTGAAAAATCCTACGTAACGGATTACGTGAAGAGACCGGAAATACTCTGAAGAAAAGACGTGACACCGCGTGTCTTTTCCTTCCTCGCCCCTCTCACTCATGTGGAGCCCATGTATGACGCACGTGCAACAAGAATGACGGATATTCGGGCGATAGGATTAGAAAGAGACCAACGACCACAAGTGGCCGAAAACCTTTTCACAGAATATTTGTTGTTGCAGCAGTGCTTTTCGATAAACTCGTCAGGGCAGTGGTGGGACTAGCAATTTCCAGCAGACTCGACGGCTTGGAAACTGTACCTTTAAAATATGAGGTTTATATACATTTTTTATAAAAATGCGGAGTCATCTATACTTGATGATCAAATTATGTCAGTTGACATTTGGATATTCTGGGAGTGCTCTCGAGGGTATCAGATTAGTGAGAAGCTTTACGCGGGAGGAAGGAGACGCAGAACATGAACTCGTACTAGGATTAGAAAGAAAATGTAATTAGAAAGGCGGGAAATTCTGCGCAAATGGAACTAATAATAGGAAGAGGACGCAGGAAATGAGCAGGACGCAGGAAGTGCACGTATTAGGATTAGGAAGAATATGTAATTAGAAAAGCGGGAAATGTGAGGGAAAGTGGATTTGAAGTTGGATTATGGGATTTGTGAATTTGTATAGTGGAAAGTTTCTTAATAGTCTAAGATAGAGTATTGCATTTTCACACCTTTCAGGACTAAAATTGTTTCATTTGTATTATACTTTTTTCTTAAACTACATGAAATGTTCCACGATTATGTGCAAAACCCATATTTTTTGAGTAGACCGGAAAAACATTTTTTTTAATTGAATTTTTTTCCGAAAAAGTTTTATTTTTCAAAAACCAAGTCACGTCACAGAAAAACCATTTGTGGTTCATGTCTTCTCATCGAATTGGTAAAAGGTTGGTACCTTAGGGAGGGGGCAGTAAAAATACACTCCATGTAAGTTGTCTACACTCATTGAAGTGTTTTGAAGCATGATCATCTGCTATTTTGGATATTTCATCTCAGATTATTCCAACTCTTCATCACCTATACGAATGCACAGATCTCAACACTCAAACCCATACTTGCAAAATATCGGCCCGGCCCGGCTCGGCCCGTCGGGTTGGCCCGGAGTCAAAAAATGAGCAAAATTTTTTCACAACATTTTTCGAAATTTTTTGAAATTTTCATCAAAAATAGTCAAAAATCCTATGTACACTTGAGTTTTATCGATATGTAAAAACATAGTCAAAAATTCGACTTTTTTGCGAAAAAATCAAAAAATTTTCAAAAAAATTCAAATTTTCAAATTTTTGTACTGTGACCCGGGCCGACCGGGCGGTAAAAATTCTCAAATCGGCCCGGCCCGGCCCGTTGCAAGTATGCTCAAACCCCTTTTCCTTCACATTTCCCTCTTTTCTAATTACATTTCTTCCTAATCCTAACACGAGGATTCATGCGCTGCATCTCCTCTTTTCGCGCAATGTTTCTTCACTAATCTAATCTTATTACAGCTTAGATGACTCCAAGACTTCATCGACTAAACAAATGCATCAGTCCCTTTTTCCCTCACATTTCCCTCTTTTCTAATTACATTTTCTTCCTAATCGTATTACGCGGTTTTCATGTTCTCCGTCTCTTTCCTCCTCTACTTTTCCTCCTCTATTAATCTATTCCGCATGAGTGCACTCCCAGAAATTCTATTAATAGCAGAATTTCAAAATGTTTGAGTGACGCATATGGGTGGCTTGGTGAGAATTGATCATCTAGTAGAGAAGACTCCGCCCATCTTTGGAAAGTGTATATAAACTCCGTTGTCAGAGGTATAGATCATATTTCGACCACTATGTGTAAGAGGTCTGGTATCACTATTTTTATTGAATTCTAGTATATTTATCTATTTATTCCGACATATTTTGATTATTATTGGAAAAAGTGAGTTTGGGTGGGGAAATTGATGCGGGGGTTCTAATTTTGCGTGTATTTGATTTAAAAAACTTTACGGATGACAGCATACTATATGATCTTATACGTAGCCTGATACGGGTAGAGAAAGTGACGTAGACATTCTTTGTAGGAGTTGAAATAGGCAAAGCTTGCTCTGATAGCGTAATTTATATATTTTCAGATCTCAATGAATCTGCACCTAGTCGACAAGAAAACGCACTCGACCCGTGCCGTTCCTCGACTCTTGAAAGCCATCGAAGAAGCGAGAGAAGTCATCCTTTCGCCCGATCCTCCAAAAGAATAAGAGCTGGAATACAATGGTGAGTCATAGCGTATCCATTTATCTCTATCCCTGACTTTCCAGATCTCTCAAAATTCCTGCCGTACAAAGAGAAGAACGAGATGAAAATTCTCACGACAACAGATCCAAGCCCATGGTATCAAAAATGGAAGGAAAATCATGATTCGATGTACGATGACATCGAGATGGAGCCGGTGGAAAATAACTTTTTTTCTTTTTTTTCAAGTTGTTATTTTCATTTATGTTAAAAAAAATACTGAAGGTGATTTGGATTCTTGGAATAAAAAATTTGTTATTCACAACAAGATGTTTAGTTACTCTGTATAAAATAACAAAATAATTCGGATTTTTGATCGTTTGGGTTCCAATTTATCTGGAAAAAACAAAAGTAAACACCCAGCAGCAAAACGCGTGACAGATATTTTCCGCGTCCAGCGTTTCTCTGTGTCTTTAAAGGCGCATATCCGAAAAAGGAGTGCAGTGATAGAAATGGTGTCAACTACAAAAATGAGCTGCAAAACATTCAGCACATTTTTGTAGTTTACCATTTTTCGATAGCTCCGCTCATTTTTAAAATACACGCCTTCAAAGATTGTAGGGGGGCGTGTTAAAAGGTGAAATTGTCTCGTTCTCTCCGTCTTACTACCTCCAAACTACCATCTTTAAAGGCGCATATCTCAAAAATGGCGGGAGCTATGAAAATATTGTCAACTACAAAAATGATCTTCAAAACAATTTGCACATTTTTGTAGTTAACCACTTTTTAATAGCTCCTCACGTTTTTGAGATACGCGCCTTTAAAGATTGGAGAATGTCTCGTTTCTCTGCGTCTCTCGTTCTTTTCTTCCTTTTCCTGTTTCTAAACAGCCATTTTTAAAGGCGCATATCTCAAAAACGGCAAGAGCTATGAAAATGTTGTCAACTACAAAAATGATCTTCAAAAAATTTTGCACATTTTTGTAGTGGACCACTTTTTGATAGCTCCTCCCGTTTTTGAGATACATGTCTTTGAATATTGGAGGGTGAGAAAAGACATCTGAGATTTGAATATAATTCTTTTTTCACAAGACAGTTTGTCCTGATATGTGGAAAAGTGTTATGTTTCAAAGCAGTGCTTTAAGTTTTTGTTACGGCAGTAGTTCTGTGTGCAGTCGCATAGAACAAAACAATAAAAATTACAAATGTACAAATCAACTGCAATTTAAAAAAAATTCAGATGTGGTTTTGGAGTAGATTTCATTTTCTCCAGACACATCATCAAAAACTGTGGAAATTATTTTGAGCTTTATTATGAGTCTCTTTTGTTTGATATTATTGAAATGAATAATTATTTTCTTGAGGATTGGAAAAAAATAACTGAAGAATAAGAGTAGTAGTAAACGAAATAGAGAAAAACACGTCGTAATGAAATCGAAAGGTTTTTACTAAAACTATTTCGTCAATGATGATCCAAGCGTTTTTGAAGCATGATATTTTGATCTTTCGGATATTCTATCTTAGATTACTCCAAGACATTAGTAACTATACAAATGTAGAAATCCCCTTTCCCTCACATTTCCCGCTTTTCTAATTACATCTTCTTGATAATCCTAATACGAGGCGTGCATATCCTACGTCTCACTCACGCGCAATGTTTTTCCACTAATCTAATACCTATGAGTGCACTCTCAGATATTTCAATTCTTTTACTCATTTCCTGGATGAAACTTACACATTCGAAAATTTAATATACTTCATTAACTATGCAAATGCACACATTCCAAGATCCCCCTTTCCCTCACATTTCCCGCTTTTCTAATGACGTCTTCTTCCTAATCCTAATACGAGGCGTGCACGACCTGCGTCTCCTCCTTCCCGCGTAGTGTCTCTCTACTAATCTAATCCGCATGACCGCACTCCCAGAAATTCTATTAATATCTGAATTTCAAATCCTTTGAGAGACGCAGGAGAGTGGGTGAGGTCTGAGCATTGAGTAGAGAAGACTCCGCCCATCTCTGGAAAATGTATATAAGCTCCGTCGTCAGAGGTATACATCATATTTCGACCACAATGTGTAAGAGGTCAGGTATCACTATTTTTATTGAATACTAGTATTTTTATTTATTTATTCTGACATATTTTGATTACTATTGGAAAAAGTGAGTTTGGGTGGTGAAATAGATAAGGGGTTTTTACTTTTGCGTGTATTTGATAGAAAAACTTTACTTGCCTGTTTCTTTAATTTCTATTAAAAAAATATATATATATATAGAAATTTGAGGGGGATGAAGGACGGGCGGTGTCAGCATACCATAGGCTCTTATACGTACAGTACCGCTCAAAAGTATGTTTAGTTTTGCCTTTTTCAGTTGAAAAGGTCCAACTTTGAGAGTGTGTAGTGGTAATACTGATTGTCCCATCAAGTAGATTTTTATTGAATTATACAGAACAAAGGTAGATCTTCATTTTTGTTGTTGACAACTTTTTTGTACAAACACTCCCTAGTGAGTTATGGTCATTTTTTGACAACAGCCAAAAAATTGCACTATTTTTCACTGGAATGGGTCGATTTGGGGAAGAAATTACTTTGACGATACGTAACTTACTAGGGAGTGCCCGTACAAAAAAGTTGCCAACAACAAAAATGGAGTTTTACTCTTGTTCCCTATGACGCCATAAAAAGATGATTTTTAAGACAGTTAGTTTTACTATGAGACTCTCTCAAAGTTGGACCATTTCAACTGAAAAAATCATAACTTAATATTCCTTTGAGCGGTACTGTAGTTTCAAAATAAGCAAATTACAAAAATTGAACACGCTTTGTCTTAATTGAAAACACGACAAAGTGTTAATTCTGGTTTTCCACGTATGTTCCTCCCTTCCTTTAGAATACGATGACATCAAGATTGAGCCAGTTTAAAAAAACCATCACGACCATCTCACTATATATATCCCCTCTCCAGCCCATCGAACTCCTACTCCTTCAATGTGTCCGGACTCAAACCTGAGACCCAATACATTGTGGGCCTACGTTTCAATGCGGAGCCGAAAGAAGCCTACACCTTCCATCATGAGATGGGATCGTTGGTGCCATACGTGGTACATCCCGACCATGTCAGCACTATGGAAGTCAGGATGAGGCTACAATATGGAGGAGACCTGGAGAACAGATCAATCGACTTTGGAGGATTGCGCTTTGCCGGATGTTATTCTGGGCTCAAGACTTCAAAGGGTTCGAATGTGGTAAGTGGTCTTGCTTACAGTTATGAACTTTGACCGTTTTCAATTGAAACTGTCTAACTTTGAGAGTGTGTCATGGTAGTTATGATACTTCCATAAAGTAGATTTTAATGAATCATACAAATTGTAAGTAAAGCTTCATTTTTGTAGTTGGCAACTTTTTTGTACGAATACTTCCTAGTAAGTTACGTATCGGCAAAGTAATTTCTTCCTCAAATCGACCAATTTCAGTTCAAAATAGTGTGAATGTCTTAAAATGGCCATAACTCTTTAGGGATTGTCCGTATAAAAAAGTTGTCAATTACAAAAAGGGAGCTCTACTTTTGATCTGTATGATCCATCAAAAATTTACTTGATGGAATAATCAATATTATAATGACACCTTCCCAAAATCGGACAAGTTTAATTGAAAACTGCCAAAATTCATACTCTATTGATCGGTACTGTATGTCAAGTTCATACGTGTGTCGTGCTAATTGTCGTTCCAATTCTTTAATTATTTCTTATAGATTCTGCTCGCAATCCACAGAAGATGGACTCCAACCATCACTCTCTACACAGAAGAATCGGAAGTCATTCGGGAGTTTCAATTCCACGAAATGGAGTTCATAAGCAAGTTCCCTTATCACGTAAGTACCCCTTCTGATTCATAAGTTTTTAAAAATTGAGCTCATGTTTCAGCAGTACCAAGTGTTCGCCAGAAGTCGGGAGAATCTCGAAGAAGACAACCGAAAATATAAAGAGGAGAAGTTCAGGAGATTGGTCATAGACATTCGGGAATTGGAACGTCTATCAAAGATTGTGGCACAGTGGGAGAAGGAGCAGGAAAAGCAACCACAATGCCCTGGAAAACCTTTCAACATGTTTCCAAAACCAAGGGAAGATGGTACCATAATCATCTCGATTGGAAACTACGTCTACAATTTCGAAGATAAGAAAGAGTTCTTCTTAAAGGTAAAATACATCTTTACATTTTAATTTTCTGTAATTTTTACTTTGCAGATTCGAAAGTACCGTCTGTTTGTTACGGAGGAATCGATGAAGAAAAAGATCGAGTCTGAAACTCGAGGACAACGAGAAAACCCAGAAGAAGACTACACGGAAGATGAAGTCTCAGAGGAGGAAGAGGCGGAGTATGAGGAGCCAAGAAAAAGAAGAGGAAAATCAGAGAAGAGGAGAACTTCACAGAAGCAATCTGGCAGAAGGAAGAAGAAGTTTAGAAAGCTATTAACTCAGTACTGCTTATTTGCCAAAAGTCGAGAGAACATTGAAGAAGACAACCGGAAGTATAAAGAGCGCTGGTGAGAGATATTTGGGAGTTGGAACGTCTTGCAAAGACAGATGGGAAGGAGGTGAAGCAGCCAAAAGATGTAAAGCGGATGAATTTTTATAATGTTACATAATCGTGAATTTTGTTGTAATTTTGTTTTAATAAATTTCAAAAAATTTACATGGAATTTTAAAAGAAAATAACGTTATGTCAGC
Source organism: Caenorhabditis remanei (assembly GCF_010183535.1). NCBI lineage: Eukaryota > Metazoa > Nematoda > Chromadorea > Rhabditida > Rhabditidae > Caenorhabditis > Caenorhabditis remanei. The sequence continues at coordinate 2,142,812 of NC_071333.1, read as the reverse complement.
TGGAGAAAGTGTGAACTACCGCAAAAGTGACAGATGTGCTAAGTTCGTGAAAAACTCTGACGTGATCATTTGCGCCGAAATGAAAAGCTCATCTGTATCAAAGCCCGCCGCAACCGTTCCGCTTTGATACCTTAGGACACACAGAAAGATATTTCTACCTTTTATTTGAGTCACCCTGGACATCTGGATCCATAGCTTCGTTTACAGATAAGTTTCCCCCGAGTGGACATCCGGAGATATCTACAGACCTACAGACAAACATAGAAGGATAGGTATACAGAAATAGATCGCTATCAGTATATACTTTGTCAAACTTTGTATCACGGACAGATGAAAGATGAGGAAAGATCTTTTCCAATTGATTAATTGAACATTTGGAAATTTGGACACAGAGACAGATAAATTTTGGAAAAATGGTCAAGTTTTGAAAAAAATCACATTTTAAATGTAATTTTTATCGGAATTTAAAGATATTCAGTATTACTATTTTTTGAAACACGTTGTTTTCAGAATTTGAATTGATTGTGTTTTGGCATCCTTGTGCATTGCTCAGTTTTTATTGATATTCCAAAACATACTCGAAAAAAATATTTTTTTTTTTTGCAAAAAAATTCAAAATTGTTTCAAAAAATTCCAAATTTCTACAAGAGCCGGGCCGATCGCTGGAACTCACCAGTCATTTCGGGTAACTGAGTGTGTTATGCAGTCTCATGGTTGGGATTGCTGCCCATATGGTGATGTGGTATCAGTGTGGGAGGCTGGGTGGATGTTTCGTGAGTGTTCTCCTGCCAAGAACAATTATGTCATGATTAAAATTATAGAAAAAATTGGCGAAAATGACAGAAAATAGGCTAATCGTTGTTATTCGAAAAAGAGCGATAATTTAACGGCGGCGGCAAGTAAAAAAAACAAAAATAGGAAATTTATCGATTTTTACCTGGACTTAAATATACAATTACAACAAAAACTGCGAAAAATCGACGAAAATGACAGAAAATAGGAAAACAACAAAACAAAACAGTCGACACTCAACACTTTTAACAATAATTCCGGGATTTTGACTCAACGAACCTCTCGAATTTCAAGTTAAGCCTTATCCCACCTCCCAGTTCAACAACTCTCCCTCATTGTTTCAATCCTTTCCTTTCCCTTTCCCCTCACGCTATTATACCTTCGTTCAATTTCAAATTTAAGGTGTGAGTGTTCTGCGTCTCCTCCCTGCCGCTCAATATTTTTTCCCGTAATCTTTTGAGATACGAAAGTGTGCGGGTGGGTGAAATTTGAGCATGGAGTAAAAAGACTCCGCCCTTCTATGGAAAACGCATATAAACCCCCGTCGTGAGAGGTTATTTCATTTAACGTTCGACCACTATGTGAAGAGGTCCCCCGGTTACAATATTTTCTTTGAATTCTAGTATTCTATTTTGTTTTTTTTTTCAAATGCTATTTGATGAGACTGGATGTGTCACAATCGGTGGAAAAACATATTGGAATGTTCCAGAGAGAAAGTGAGTGGAAAAATGCAGGGTTGGGAAATCCCGGGCTGACAGAAATTTTTTGCCGGCCCGGCCCGTATTCAAAAAATGTGCAAAATTTTTTCACATAATTTTTCGAAATTTTTATTAAAAAATAATCAAAATGCTCCAAAATTCTCGTTCACTTCAGTTTTTATCGATATTCCCAAACATAGTCGAAAATTCGATTTAAAAAGTTCAAATTTCTACAGTAGGGCCGGGCTGAGGAAAATTTTTCAGTCGACCCGGCCCGGAATTTCCCAACTCCGGAGAAATGTGACTTCTTTACAGTACAACTAATTTGCATTTTCAGTCCGTAAAACAATCGTCAACACCACATTCGCTCCAAATTTTCTGGAACACTGCAAGAAGACGTCGTACTTTTCCTTCTATTCCCACTTATTCTAACAATTTGCTATTTGTCGTCTTCACTTCGAAGTAGACGATTTGCTCAATTGGAATGCAGAATGGCCGACTCAGTTGCATGCGTTAAGTCGGAAAGCCTATGCAGTCACTCTTCTAGAGTCTAATACCATGCCGACTGTAGTCAACGAGTTCTTGAAAATATGGAAGGGAGCAAGTGGTGAGGAGATGAAGATGAAGAAGATGTACATCAAGAAAAGGTAATTATTCCTGAACATGTTATGGCTGGTATCAAGTACACTGAATTGGGTAATAGAGTAAACAGAAAACTGAAAAAGTGAGTTTGTTAACCACCAACTGCGCTTCATTGCTAATAGAACGACCTTGCATAGTTCCGGCTGATAGTAAGCGCTAATAGTTAAGAAAAGCGAAAACCATTAAATCAAATATAAGGATCCTAAAAATGAATATTATTTCCATTAAAAACTTTCAGCAATTGAGATATTTGGCTGTGAAAATGCACCATGCTAAAGCCTCCTCACAAATTCCTCTATTTCCAGCCACAACGAGTTACCATGCCTAGTCACTTGCGGATAGTCAATCCGACGGGCCGATGGTCGCACTGCAACCAACTGCGAGTCACATGTTCTAGAGGACGAGAATTTGAAAAGGCGATTTTGTTTATCAATAAATTTATTTCTATTTATTGCATCACATTTTGTGATTTTTCATGTAAACAATTAGATAATAATAAATATACAAACTCTTTCAAGTAATAACAAAATTAGAACATCTCGCGCAAAACCTGAAACGCGCTAGCCGGGTCGCGCCCGTCGGATGTGCAAATACGTCAACTTTATTTTCACTAACCCTGTTCATGATTTCTCGGTTCTCCGCGCTTAGCCGACACAAAGAAATCGGTTTCAAATAATTCTCTTTGATTAAAACTTGTCAAACATCATTTCTCGCATTATCCTTTGCGATGAGTTACTTCGATAGTGATGTTTGTCTCTCAAAGAATGTCAACCCCCCCCCCCCCCAGGACTCAGTACAATAAGTTAACCTCCTAATTTTACTCCTTTCTTTTCCCTTTTCCCTTACGCTGTCTTTATTATACCTCCCTCCAATTTCAAATATGCGGAGTTAGTGTTCTGCGTCTCCTTCATCCTGCACAATATTTTTCCGGTGATTTAATGAGGTACGGAGGTGGGCGAATGGGTGAAATTTGGGCTTGGAATATAGAAGACGCCGCCCTTCTATGGAAAGTATATATAACCCGCGTTGTGAGAGGACACCAAGTTTGACCACAATGTGAGAAGAGGTCCGGTTATACTATTTTTATTGAATTCTAGTATTCTTATCTGCATATTAAAAATCCTGTTTGGTCTGATTTGATTGGATATGTCAAAATCGATGGAAAAAGCTATTGGATTGAGTAAGTTGTGACTGGAAGAAGGGTGTAGGGTTTTACTTTTGAGTGAATCTGGTTGGAGCATCCTGTCTAGAGTAGACTTCGTGTAAATTTCAGAAACCGTGTGAGGAGAGGGCCCTGTTACCGTTTTTTTTTGAGTTTTAGATTTGGAAACCAGTTCAAAAACAGCTGGTTTTGAAATTGCCTTGTTTTAAACATTCTTATCTAGAACGTCCTAGTTTCTAAATGATCAATCTGTTTGAGAGAAGTTTACCTATACCAAAACGTCCCAATTCCCAATCATTGTCTCCAATTAAAATCAGGGATATCAAATGAGTGAATTATTGACAAACCAAAACCTGTAACTTGTAAAACTTGTGTTTTACGGATCCGGATGAATGCACATCATCTGCTTGCGTTAGCATCGCTTTCTTACTTACATTCATTTCATTGTTATCTATATCTACAGATTTGACTTCGTAGTCCCCCTCGTTTCCTGGAAATCAATTCTATATTTTTTTCTAATTGTGTTGTATTACAGTGTTCATGAGAGGTATAGAAAAAGCTGAACAAGAGAAACTGAAGAAGAAGAAGATCAGAGATTCAAAGACGTTATGTGTGGGTATGATTTAGGTTTCTCCGAAAAACATTCAACTTCAGGTCGATGCCGTATCTCAGGAATATTGACAAACCAATTCCACAATACAAATATGCTCGACTTGCAACAAAATACATACGACATTTGAATTCGATGCTGGATCCTAATTGACAGGTAGTCGGTGTCACTTTCTTCTGTCCAAAAATACATTGATTTCTATTATAGCCGGAAAACTTCAATAATGTGGTTATGGATGAGCTTTATAGACACAAATGCAGGGAGATTTGCGTTTGCAGCAGAGGTCGAATGGCTATTAATAATTAAGATTTGTTGAACTGTAATTATTGATATCAAGGAATTCCAAAATAATAATAATAAAACTGAAATAAAATCTTTGTTCTGCTGTCTGAAAAAGTCAGCACAATGAGTTCAAGCCGAGTGATGAGGGTACAAAGTTTTGACACATGTGCGTCATGAGCTGTGAAGCTTCTGCAGTTTATTAGTGGGTTATCATCCTGTGGGACAGTTTCGGGAGTTGCAGTGAGATAAGTGAAAAGTCACCGCCCTGAGGGAACAAATGTGCCGTCATGGTGATAACTGATGCTGAGTCCATTCACAGGACTATTGCTTCTTGGGCTTTTGAAAGTATCAGACAAAAAATCACAAGATCATGCTTTAAAACTGTTGAATGATACACTCAATTATGTATTCCAATTTTTCCAGAACTCTCATTTATGTTTTTGAAGTGTAATCAAGTGGATGTCTTCTTTAAAAAAAATTTATTCTGAATTATTACTTTCTCTTGTGCTGGATTTTCTGCGTGAACAACTCTTAGGCCCGTTCACATCAACAGACCTACAGACAGACGTTGGAAGATAGGCATACATAAATAGAACGTTATTTTGTCATCTGACTGATCGATAAATGATTTTTTTGAGATATCGTTATGGAATATGTAGACATTGATATCCTTCAATCAAGACACATCATCGAGGATTATGGAAAATATTTTGAGCAAAAAACTCACTGAGAAACGTCAATTTGACCACTAGTGTAAATTTAGTGTGAAATAGTGTGAAATGCGAAAAATGAGGATAACTTTTGAGCCTCATTATGAATCTTTTTGTTTGATTATTAATATAACATTTATCATGTTGTGAATTACAGAAAACAACTAAACAAAAAAAGTAGTAGTGAACGAAAACGGCGCCGTGACCACGCTGTGCACTAGAACAAATTTGACAATGATCATTCAAGTGTTTTGAAACATGAGCTTTTCAAATTTTGCATATTTTATTTACGACTACTCTAAAATTTTATTAACTAAATGCACGAATGCCCAACTCCCGATAATCAACTTCAAATCCCCTTCAAATCCCCCTTTCCCTCACATTTCCCGCTTTTCTAATGATGTCTTCTTCTTAATCCTAATACGAGGGTTTATGCTCTGCGTCTCTTTCCTTCCGCGCAATGCTTCTCCACTAATCTAATCCCCATGTGTGCGCTCTCAGAAATTCCAAACATGTGATATCATTATTCGAAAATGTTAGAGGCACGCAGGTGGGTGGCTCGGTGAGCTTTGATCATCGAGTATAGATGACTCCGCCCTTCTGTGGGAAAGGTATATAAACTCCGTTGTCAGAGGTATACATCATATTTCGACCACAATGTGTAAGAGGTCAGGTATCACTATTTTTATTGAATACTAGTATTTTTATCTATTTATTCCGACATATTTTGATTACTATTGGAAAAAGTGAGTTTGGGTGGGGAAATTGATGAGGGGTTTTACTTTATGTGTATTTGATTGAAAAATTTTACTTGCCTGTTTCTTTGGTTTCTATAAAAAAAAATATATATATAGAAATTTGAGGGGGATGAAGGACGGGGCGTGTCAGCATACCATAGGCTCTTATACGTACAGTACCGCTCAAAAGTATGTTTAGTTGGGTGTAGAAATTAATGCAAGGGTTCTATTTTGCGTTTTTTAGGAAGCTACTCAAGATCACATGATGGCTCAGGACCAGGAGCACCTCAAGGTCCTGTGAAGAATCAAAGAATTCCAGGAGGACCTCGTGGTCGTCACTGCGGCAGACGTGTTGCCACCTTCGTCATGCAAGTTTGCGGACAAATATGTGAGCCGAGTAAGTTTTTAACTAACAACTGATAACACTGAGTGATAAAAACTATTCAATTTCAGATTTCGCCTACGAGCTTGCGACTCAGTGCTGCTCTCAGAAATGTGATGCCGACACTGTCAAGAAGGTTTGCTGCTTCTCCTACACGCCAACTCCGCCTAGTGGACTCCGTTCTCCCATGTATCTTTAACTGTTTCTTTTAGTTTTCTGTCTTATTTTTCTTATTTTGATAACAGTCAGTTTTTAAATAAAGCAGTGACACACCCAGACGTGTATCATCTTCTTTTTTTCAGAGTCTCTCCAGTTTAGGCTATCTTCACGTATTCCAATACGTAATAGATTTTTCAGACAAGATTTGGGAACAGAAAAAAGAGCGCAAGACATAATTTAGGGGTTGAGGTGTACTTTCAGGTTTCTCATTTGGAAAACACCATACTACATACGAAATAGTCGGGCGACATCAGATGCAGACTCCTACTCTCCACTACATCTTCATATCCGGTGATTGCAGATTCAACGTGTGGGAAACATATGAAATAACAGGAATTGTGCCATGTAGCCAGGATTCAAAAACATTCCAAACATAATAAAAACGCTAAAAGCAATTCAGAGACTCAAAACAATAAAACCCTCGGTTCTAATGATCAAAAATTAGCTATATTCTCCATGTATAAATAAGAAAAAAAAGAAAATCGTGTGAAAAAGAGCCAAGCCAAATCTATGGAGCGCTTGCCCTTTTATAAGTACAAATATCTGAAAATTTCTCTTGGAGAATTCTTTTGTTTTCCTGACCATGCAGGAAATGTTCTCTGTTTTCACGTTCAATCCATCAAATTTTTGCGAAAAATGAGAAAGTTCGAACCATAAACTCTTTGATCACATTTCAGTCTTTATTAAAATTTCTCATTTTGGTTGATACTGTATTTCCGATCTTTTTTAATTTTAAATAGAATTGCTACCATATGTACACTTTTCCTTATACCGTTTGTATGCTGATTCCAACAGAGAAAAAAATATTTGCAATAAGTATGTACGTACGTTTTCCATATTTCATGTTTCCATGGAAACCACTTCACGGAAAGAGGACTGCTTTTGAAACGGGAAGTTGTGTGTTAGTTCGAAGAAACAAAAACTAAGAGCACGAATTCTACATATTTGAAAGACGAAGAAGGTATAATTAAAATAGCACAAAGTATGTGAGAGAGGGATTTGAAAGTTTTGAGTTTGAACTTGTGATAGGGATTCGTATAGTAGATGAAGTATTTGAGTAATGGGAGATAGAAAATTCGAATGAGTGAAAAAAACCATTCAAAAATTATTTTTGGTGGGAAGAGGTGGTTTGTCTTCAAGAAAATGCTATGACTATTGTAGTTTGAAATTATGAAGAAATCAATTTCTCAAATTGAATAATGTTTTGGTCTGAATATGACGAATATTGACGTCTACTTTCAGTTTTTCACCAATTATTCCAAAACTGCCATGATTTGTTAACTTTTTGTAAATTTTACAGATAGTTTAAAGTTTTCTAAAACTCCCATTTATTTTTTTGAATTAAAATCAAGCGGATATTTTCATCTGGAAAAATTTATTCTGAATTATTACTTTTGTTTGTGCTGGATTTTTTTCGTGTACAATTCGGATTTCTGCACTCATCTACAGACCTACAGACGGAAGTTGGAAGATAGGAATACATAAATATATCGTGATTTTATTAGTTACTTGATCAATAATTGTATGTTTTCAGATATCGTTATGGAATATGTGAACATTGATAGCCTTCAATCAAGACACATCATTGAGAATTATGGAAAATGTTTTGAGCTTCATTATGGATCCATTTTGCTTAATTATTGATGCAAACAATTATTTCGTAGTGAACTGGAGAAAATATTATAACTAGGGAAGGATCCCGAGTCAAGATGGAGTTACAGGTCGAGATATATATCACTAGAACCAAAATTTTGCGCTGATTTTAAATCTGTATTTCAATTTTGCTAAACGATCTCGTAAAAAAAGTTATTCGAGTTTTTGTGGCTTCTCACTAGGGAATGATCCCAAGTCAAGATGAAGTTTCGCGTCACGACCTATATGGTTGAAAAGCTTGAACTTTGAAACTTCCAAAACTGTTTTCAAATTTTGCAGAACGCCTCTAGGAATGGAGAAAAATGAGCTCAAAGTTTGAGCACTGACCCCATTTTCTTAACCATAGGAAACCCAAAAATCCGAAGTGAAGGGTCATTCCTCTTCTCTTTATCTTGTGTTCATCTACATTTTAGTCAGTGCAAAAATGAGCATTTTCAAGACTCCCAAAAATAACGTTTTTCTTATTTTTTTCAAATTTTTTGTGTTGTACGTGCAGTTCCAATCATGTAAATTGTATTGTTTGTGTTGGAACTTCAGAATATTTCCAGGCAATTTTTTTGTAGATGCGTCATTTTTGAAAATTTAAGAAACTTCACAAAACTTTTTCTGAAAATAAATTCCGAAATCAAATTATGCCAAAACCATTTTTACATCCGTAGTCATACGTACAAAACAAAAAAATTTGAAAAAAAATAAGAAAAATGTTAATTTTGGGAGTCTTGAAAATGCTCATTTTTGCACTGAGAAGCCACAAAAACGGCAATAACTTTTTTCACGAGATCGTTTAGCAAAATTGAAATGCAGATTTGAAATCAACGCAAAATTTTGGTTCTAGTGATATCTTTCTCGCCATGTAACTCCATCTTGACTCGGGATCCTTCCCTAGTAAACAAAAAAAGTAATAGTGAACAAAATAGAGAGAATTAACGCATGCTAACAAAATTTTGAAAAACGCACCGATGTGTACTAGAATGAATTCGCCAATGGTCATTCAAGTGTTTTGAAATATGAGCTTTTGATCTTTTAGATATTTTATCTTAGATTACTCTAAAATTTTATTAACTACATGCACGAATGCCCAACTCCCGACAATCAACTTCAAATCCTTTTCAAATCCCCCTTTTCCCTCACATTTCCCGCTTTTCTAATGACGTCTTCTTCCTAATCCTCATACGAGCGTTTATGCTCTGCGTCTCCTTCCTCCCGCGTAGTGTCTCTCTACTAATCTAATCCGCATGACTGCACTCCCAGAAATTCCAAACGTGTGATATCATTATTCGAAAATGTTAGAGACTCAACATCAAATCCCCTTTTCACTAACATTATCCGCTTCAATAATTACACCTTCTTCTTAATCCTAATACGGGGTTTATGTTCTGCGTCTCCTTCTTACTGCACAATGCTTCTTCTCCAATCTAATCCCCATGAGTACACTCCCAGAAATTCCAAATGCATGATATCATAATTTGAAAATGTTAAAGATACGCAGGTGGGTGGCTCGGTGAGCTTTGATGATCAAATATAGAAGACTCCGCCCTTCTATGGAAAAGGTATATAAACTCCGTTGTCAGAGGTATACATCATATTTCGATCACAATGTGTAAGTGGTCTGGTATCAATATTTTTATTGAATTCTAGTTTTTTATTTATTTATTCCACAAGATCTTGAGTAGGATGTAACATTTCATCGTTTACTAGTGGAAAAAGTGAGTTTGGATGTAGAAATTAATGCGAGGGTTCTGATTTGCGTTTTTAGGAAGCTACTCAAGATCACATGATGGCTCAGGACCAGGAGCACCTCAAGGTCCTGTGAAGAATCAAAGAATTCCAGGAGGACCTCGTGGTCGCCACTGTGGTAGAAGTGTTGCCAACTTCGTCATGCAAGTTTGCGGACAAATATGTGAGCCGAGTAAGTTTTTAAATAACAACTGATAACACTGAGTGATAAAAAATATTCAATTTCAGATTTCGCCTTCGATCTCGCAACTCAATGTTGCTCCTGCTCCTGCTCCTACACGCTGACTCCGCCTAGTGGACTCCGCCCTCCCATGTATCTTTAAATGTCTTTTTTAGTTTTCTGTCTAACTTTTCTTATATTGATAACAGTCAGTTTTTGAATAAAGCAGTGAGACACCCAGACATGTATCATCTTCTCAAAAGAACTTGACTGGGATGTAATATTTCATCGCGTATTATTGAAAACAAAAGTGAGTTTGGGTGTAGAAATTGATGCTGGGGTTTCACATTTGTGTGTGTCGATTGATTTTTGCAAGTATTTTGATTTAAAAAGCAGAAAAAATGACTTCTACCCAAATCTTCGGTTGATTCCCGCCGAAGGCTTGAGGTAGGAACTTCTACCCACGTCTTCGGTTAAATCCCGTCGAAGGCTTGAGGTAGGAACTTCTACCCACATCTTGGGTTATATCCCGTCGAAGGCTTGAGGTAGGAACTTCTACCCACATCTTCGGTTATATCCCGTCGAAGGCTTGGGGTAGGAACTTCTACCCACATCTTGGGTTATATCCCGTCGAAGGCTTGGGGTAGGTACTTCTACCCCCCTCTTCGGTTGACTCCCGTCGAAGGCTTGGGGTAGGAACTTCTACCCATATCTTCTGTTGACTCCCGTCGAAGGCTTGGGGTAGGAACTTCTACCCATATCTTCTGTTGACTCCGGTCGAAGGCTTGGGGTAGGTACTTCTACCCCCATCTTCTGTTGACTCCCGTCGAAGGCTTGGGGTAGGAACTTCTACCCATATCTTCTGTTGACTCCCGTCGAAGGCTTAAGGTAGGTACTTCTACCCCCATCTTCTGTTGACTCCCGTCGAAGGCTTGGGGTAGGTACTTCTACCCATATCTTCTGTTGACTCCCGTCGAAGGCTTGGGGTAGGTACTTCTACCCCCATCTTCTGTTGACTCCCGTCGAAGGCTTGGGGTAGGTACTTCTACCCCCCATCTTCGGTTGATTCCCGTCGAAGGCTTGGGGTAGGTACTTCTACCCCCATCTTCTGTTGACTCCCGTCGAAGGCTTGGGGTAGGTACTTCTACCCCCCATCTTCGGTTGATTCCCGTCGAAGGCTTGGGGTAGGTACTTCTACCCCCATCTTCGGTTGACTCCCGTCGAAGGCTTGGGGTAGGAACTTCTACCCATATCTTCTGTTGACTCCCGTCGAAGGCTTGGGGTAGGAACTTCTACCCATATCTTCTGTTGACTCCCGTCGAAGGCTTGGGGTAGGTACTTCTACCCAAATCTTCGGTTGATTCCCGTCGAAGGCTTGGGGTAGGAACTTCTACCCACATCTTCTGTTGACTCCCGTCGAACGCTTGGGGTGGGTACTTCTACCCAAATCTTCGGTTGATTCCCGTCGAAGGCTTGGGGTAGGAACTCCTACCCTTATCTTGGGTTATATCCAGTCGAAGGCTTGAGGTAGGAACTTCTACCCACATCTTGGGTTATATCCCGTCGAAGGCTTGAGGTAGGAACTTCTACCCACATCTTCGGTTAAATCCCGTCGAAGGCTTGAGGTAGGAACTTCTACCCACATCTTCGGTTAAATCCCGTCGAAGGCTTGAGGTAGGAACTTCTACCCACATCTTGGGTTATATCCCGTCGAAGGCTTGAGGTAGGAACTTCTACCCACATCTTCGGTTATATCCCGTCGAAGGCTTGGGGTAGGAACTTCTACCCACATCTTGGGTTATATCCCGTCGAAGGCTTGGGGTAGGTACTTCTACCCCCCTCTTCGGTTGACTCCCGTCGAAGGCTTGGGGTAGGAACTTCTACCCATATCTTCTGTTGACTCCCGTCGAAGGCTTGGGGTAGGAACTTCTACCCATATCTTCTGTTGACTCCCGTCGAAGGCTTGGGGTAGGTACTTCTACCCCCATCTTCTGTTGACTCCCGTCGAAGGCTTGGGGTAGGAACTTCTACCCATATCTTCTGTTGACTCCCGTCGAAGGCTTGGGGTAGGTACTTCTACCCCCATCTTCGGTTGACTCCCGTCGAAGGCTTGGGGTAGGAACTTCTACCCATATCTTCTGTTGACTCCCGTCGAAGGCTTGGGGTAGGAACTTCTACCCATATCTTCTGTTGACTCCCGTCGAAGGCTTGGGGTAGGTACTTCTACCCCCCATCTTCGGTTGATTCCCGTCGAAGGCTTGGGGTAGGTACTTCTACCCCCATCTTCTGTTGACTCCCGTCGAAGGCTTGGGGTAGGTACTTCTACCCCCGTCTTCGGTTGACTCCCGTCGAAGGCTTGGGGTAGGAACTTCTACCCATATCTTCTGTTGACTCCCGTCGAAGGCTTGGGGTAGGTACTTCTACCCAAATCTTCGGTTGATTCCCGCCGAAGGCTTGGGGTAGGTACTTCTACCCAAATCTTCGGTTGATTCCCGTCGAAGGCTTGGGGTAGGTACTTCTACCCCCATCTTCGGTTGACTCCCGTCGAAGGCTTGGGGTAGGTACTTCTACCCCCATCTTCGGTTGACTCCCGTCGAAGGCTTGGGGTAGGAACTTCTACCCATATCTTCTGTTGACTCCCGTCGAAGGCTTGGGGTAGGAACTTCTACCCATATCTTCTGTTGACTCCCGTCGAAGGCTTGGGGTAGGTACTTCTACCCAAATCTTCGGTTGATTCCCGTCGAAGGCTTGGGGTAGGAACTTCTACCCACATCTTCTGTTGACTCCCGTCGAAGGCTTGGGGTAGGAACTTCTACCCATATCTTCTGTTGACTCCCGTCGAAGGCTTGGGGTAGGTACTTCTACCCCCATCTTCTGTTGACTCCCGTCGAAGGCTTGGGGTAGGAACTTCTACCCATATCTTCTGTTGACTCCCGTCGAAGGCTTGGGGTAGGTACTTCTACCCCCATCTTCGGTTGACTCCCGTCGAAGGCTTGGGGTAGGAACTTCTACCCATATCTTCTGTTGACTCCCGTCGAAGGCTTGGGGTAGGTACTTCTACCCCCATCTTCTGTTGACTCCCGTCGAAGGCTTTTGGTAGGTACTTCTACCCCCCATCTTCGGTTGATTCCCGTCGAAGGCTTGGGGTAGGTACTTCTACCCCCATCTTCTGTTGACTCCCGTCGAAGGCTTGGGGTAGGTACTTCTACCCCTGTCTTCGGTTGACTCCCGTCGAAGGCTTGGGGTAGGAACTTCTACCCATATCTTCTGTTGACTCCCGTCGAAGGCTTGGGGTAGGTACTTCTACCCAAATCTTCGGTTGATTCCCGCCGAAGGCTTGGGGTAGGTACTTCTACCCAAATCTTCGGTTGATTCCCGTCGAAGGCTTGGGGTAGGTACTTCTACCCCCATCTTCGGTTGACTCCCGTCGAAGGCTTGGGGTAGGTACTTCTACCCCCATCTTCGGTTGACTCCCGTCGAAGGCTTGGGGTAGGAACTTCTACCCATATCTTCTGTTGACTCCCGTCGAAGGCTTGGGGTAGGAACTTCTACCCATATCTTCTGTTGACTCCCGTCGAAGGCTTGGGGTAGGTACTTCTACCCAAATCTTCGGTTGATTCCCGTCGAAGGCTTGGGGTAGGAACTTCTACCCACATCTTCTGTTGACTCCCGTCGAAGGCTTGGGGTAGGAACTTCTACCCATATCTTCTGTTGACTCCCGTCGAAGGCTTGGGGTAGGTACTTCTACCCCCATCTTCTGTTGACTCCCGTCGAAGGCTTGGGGTAGGAACTTCTACCCATATCTTCTGTTGACTCCCGTCGAAGGCTTGGGGTAGGTACTTCTACCCCCATCTTCTGTTGACTCCCGTCGAAGGCTTGGGGTAGGAACTTCTACCCATATCTTCTGTTGACTCCCGTCGAAGGCTTGGGGTAGGTACTTCTACCCAAATCTTCGGTTGATTCCCATCGAAGGCTTGGGGTAGGAACTTCTACCCTTATCTTGGGTTATATCCAGTCGAAGGCTTGAGGTAGGAACTTCTACCCACATCTTGGGTTATATCCCGTCGAAGGCTTGAGGTAGGAACTTCTACCCACATCTTCGGTTAAATCCCGTCGAAGGCTTGAGGTAGGAACTTCTACCCACATCTTCGGTTAAATCCCGTCGAAGGCTTGAGGTAGGAACTTCTACCCACATCTTGGGTTATATCCCGTCGAAGGCTTGGGGTAGGAACTTCTACCCACATCTTCGGTTAAATCCCGTCGAAGGCTTGAGGTAGGAACTTCTACCCACATCTTCGGTTAAATCCCGTCGAAGGCTTGAGGTAGGAACTTCTACCCACATCTTCGGTTAAATCCCGTCGAAGGCTTGTGGTAGGAACTTCTACCCACATCTTCGGTTATATCCCGTCGAAGGCTTGGGGTAGGAACTTCTACCCACATCTTGGGTTATATCCCGTCGAAGGCTTGGGGTAGGTACTTCTACCCCCCTCTTCGGTTGACTCCCGTCGAAGGCTTGGGGTAGGAACTTCTACCCATATCTTCTGTTGACTCCCGTCGAAGGCTTGGGGTAGGAACTTCTACCCATATCTTCTGTTGACTCCCGTCGAAGGCTTGGGGTAGGAACTTCTACCCCCATCTTCTGTTGACTCCCGTCGAAGGCTTGGGGTAGGAACTTCTACCCATATCTTCTGTTGACTCCCGTCGAAGGCTTGGGGTAGGTACTTCTACCCCCATCTTCTGTTGACTCCCGTCGAAGGCTTGGGGTAGGTACTTCTACCCCCATCTTCGGTTATATCCCGTCGAAGGCTTGGGGTAGGAACTTCTACCCACATCTTGGGTTATATCCCGTCGAAGGCTTGGGGTAGGTACTTCTACCCCCCTCTTCGGTTGACTCCCGTCGAAGGCTTGGGGTAGGAACTTCTACCCATATCTTCTGTTGACTCCCGTCGAAGGCTTGGGGTAGGAACTTCTACCCATATCTTCTGTTGACTCCCGTCGAAGGCTTGGGGTAGGAACTTCTACCCATATCTTCTGTTGACTCCCGTCGAAGGCTTGGGGTAGGTACTTCTACCCCCGTCTTCGGTTGACTCCCGTCGAAGGCTTGGGGTAGGAACTTCTACCCATATCTTCTGTTGACTCCCGTCGAAGGCTTGGGGTAGGTACTTCTACCCAAATCTTCGGTTGATTCCCGCCGAAGGCTTGGGGTAGGTACTTCTACCCAAATCTTCGGTTGATTCCCGTCGAAGGCTTGGGGTAGGTACTTCTACCCCCATCTTCGGTTGACTCCCGTCGAAGGCTTGGGGTAGGTACTTCTACCCCCATCTTCGGTTGACTCCCGTCGAAGGCTTGGGGTAGGAACTTCTACCCATATCTTCTGTTGACTCCCGTCGAAGGCTTGGGGTAGGAACTTCTACCCATATCTTCTGTTGACTCCCGTCGAAGGCTTGGGGTAGGTACTTCTACCCAAATCTTCGGTTGATTCCCGTCGAAGGCTTGGGGTAGGAACTTCTACCCCCATCTTCTGTTGACTCCCGTCGAAGGCTTGGGGTAGGAACTTCTACCCATATCTTCTGTTGACTCCCGTCGAAGGCTTGGGGTAGGAACTTCTACCCATATCTTCTGTTGACTCCCGTCGAAGGCTTGGGGTAGGAACTTCTACCCATATCTTCTGTTGACTCCCGTCGAAGGCTTGGGGTAGGTACTTCTACCCAAATCTTCGGTTGATTCCCGTCGAAGGCTTGGGGTAGGTACTTCTACCCCCATCTTCTGTTGACTCCCGTCGAAGGCTTGAGGTAGGTACTTCTACCCAAATCTTCGGTTGATTCCCGTCGAAGGCTTGGGGTAGGAACTTCTACCCATATCTTCTGTTGACTCCCGTCGAAGGCTTGGGGTAGGTACTTCTACCCAAATCTTCGGTTGATTCCCGTCGAAGGCTTGGGGTAGGAACTTCTACCCCCATCTTCTGTTGACTCCCGTCGAAGGCTTGGGGTAGGAACTTCTACCCATATCTTCTGTTGACTCCCGTCGAAGGCTTGGGGTAGGAACTTCTACCCATATCTTCTGTTGACTCCCGTCGAAGGCTTGGGGTAGGTACTTCTACCCAAATCTTCGGTTGATTCCCGTCGAAGGCTTGGGGTAGGTACTTCTACCCCCATCTTCTGTTGACTCCCGTCGAAGGCTTGGGGTAGGAACTTCTACCCACATCTTGGGTTATATCCTGTCGAAGGCTTGGGGTAGGTACTTCTACCCCCCTCTTCGGTTGACTCCCGTCGAAAGCTTGGGGTAGGAACTTCTACCCATATCTTCTGTTGACTCCCGTCGAAGGCTTGGGGTAGGAACTTCTACCCATATCTTCTGTTGACTCCCGTCGAAGGCTTGGGGTAGGTACTTCTACCCCCATCTTCTGTTGACTCCCGTCGAAGGCTTGGGGTAGGAACTTCTACCCATATCTTCTGTTGACTCCCGTCGAAGGCTTGGGGTAGGTACTTCTACCCCCATCTTCTGTTGACTCCCGTCGAAGGCTTGGGGTAGGAACTTCTACCCATATCTTCTGTTGACTCCCGTCGAAGGCTTGGGGTAGGAACTTCTACCCATATCTTCTGTTGACTCCCGTCGAAGGCTTGGGGTAGGTACTTCTACCCAAATCTTCGGTTGATTCCCATCGAAGGCTTGGGGTAGGTACTTCTACCCAAATCTTCGGTTGATTCCCGTCGAAGGCTTGGGGTAGGTACTTCTACCTAATCTTCTGTTGACTCCCGTCGAAGGCTTGGGGTAGGTACTTCTACCCCCGTCTTCGGTTGACTCCCGTCGAAGGCTTGGGGTAGGTACTTCTACCCCCATCTTCGGTTGACTCCCGTCGAAGGCTTGGGGTAGGTACTTCTACCCAAATCTTCGGTTGATTCCCGCCGAAGGCTTGGGGTAGGTACTTCTACCCAAATCTTCGGTTGATTCCCGTCGAAGGCTTGGGGTAGGTACTTCTACCCCCATCTTCGGTTGACTCCCGTCGAAGGCTTGGGGTAGGTACTTCTACCCCCCTCTTCGGTTGACTCCCGTCGAAGGCTTGGGGTAGGTACTTCTACCCATATCTTCTGTTGACTCCCGTCGAAGGCTTGGGGTAGGAACTTCTACCCCCCGTTTCGGTTGACTCCCGTCGAAGGCTTGGGGTAGGTACTTCTACCCAAATCTTCGGTTGATTCCCGTCGAAGGCTTGGGGTAGGAACTTCTACCCACATCTTCTGTTGACTCCCGTCGAAGGCTTGGGGTAGGAACTTCTACCGCCCTCTTCGGTTGACTCTCGTCGAAGGCTTGGGGTAGGTACTTCTACCCATATCTTCTGTTGACTCCCGTCGAAGGCTTGGGGTAGGTACTTCTACCCAAATCTTCGGTTGATTCCCGTCGAAGGCTTGGGGTAGGTACTTCTACCCCCATCTTCTGTTGACTCCCGTCGAAGGCTTGGGGTAGGAACTTCTACCCATATCTTCTGTTGACTCCCGTCGAAGGCTTGGGGTAGGTACTTCTACCCCCATCTTCTGTTGACTCCCGTCGAAGGCTTGGGGTAGGAACTTCTACCCATATCTTCTGTTGACTCCCGTCGAAGGCTTGGGGTAGGTACTTCTACCCAAATCTTCGGTTGATTCCCGTCGAAGGCTTGGGGTAGGTACTTCTACCCCCATCTTCTGTTGACTCCCGTCGAAGGCTTGGGGTAGGAACTTCTACCCATATCTTCTGTTGACTCCAGTCGAAGGCTTGGGGTAGGAACTTCTACCCATATCTTCTGTTGACTCCCGTCGAAGGCTTGAGGTAGGAACTTCTACCCACATCTTCGGTTATATCCCGTCGAAGGCTTGGGGTAGGTACTTCTACCCCCATCTTCTGTTGACTCCCGTCGAAGGCTTGGGGTAGGTACTTCTACCCATATCTTCGGTTGACTCCCGTCGAAGGCTTGGGGTAGGAACTTCTACCCATATCTTCTGTTGACTCCCGTCGAAGGCTTGGGGTAGGTACTTCTACCCCCATCTTCTGTTGACTCCCGTCGAAGGCTTGGGGTAGGAACTTCTACCCATATCTTCTGTTGACTCCAGTCGAAGGCTTGGGGTAGGAACTTCTACCCATATCTTCTGTTGACTCCCGTCGAAGGCTTGAGGTAGGAACTTCTACCCACATCTTCGGTTATATCCCGTCGAAGGCTTGGTGTAGGAACTTCTACCCACATCTTGGGTTATATCCAGTCGAAGGCTTGAGGTAGGAACTTCTACCCACATCTTGGGTTATATCCCGTCGAAGGCTTGAGGTAGGAACTTCTACCCACATCTTCGGTTAAATCCCGTCGAAGGCTTGAGGTAGGAACTTCTACCCACATCTTGGGTTATATCCCGTCGAAGGCTTGAGGTAGGAACTTCTACCCACATCTTCGGTTATATCCCGTCGACGGCTTGGGGTAGGAACTTCTACCCACATCTTGGGTTAAATCCCGTCGAAGGCTTGAGGTAGGAACTTCTACCCTTATCTTGGGTTATATCCAGTCGAAGGCTTGGGGTAGGTACTTCTACCCATATCTTCTGTTGACTCCCGTCGAAGGCTTGGGGTAGGTACTTCTACCCATATCTTCTGTTGACTCCCGTCGAAGGCTTGGGGTAGGAACTTCTACCCATATCTTCTGTTGACTCCCGTCGAAGGCTTGGGGTAGGAACTTCTACCCATATCTTCTGTTGACTCCCGTCGAAGGCTTGAGGTAGGAACTTCTACCCACATCTTCGGTTAAATCCCGTCGAAGGCTTGAGGTAGGAACTTCTACCCACATCTTGGGTTATATCCCGTCGAAGGCTTGAGGTAGGAACTTCTACCCACATCTTCGGTTATATCCCGTCGAAGGCTTGGGGTAGGTACTTCTACCCAAATCTTCGGTTGATTCCCATCGAAGGCTTGGGGTAGGTACTTCTACCCCCATCTTCGGTTGACTCCCGTCGAAGGCTTGGGGTAGGTACTTCTACCCCCATCTTCGGTTGACTCCCGTCGAAGGCTTGGGGTAGGTACTTCTACCCCCCTCTTCGGTTGACTCCCGTCGAAGGCTTGGGGTAGGTACTTCTACCCATATCTTCTGTTGACTCCCGTCGAAGGCTTGGGGTAGGAACTTCTACCCCCCTTTTCGGTTGACTCCCGTCGAAGGCTTGGGGTAGGTACTTCTACCCAAATCTTCTGTTGACTCCCGTCGAAGGCTTGAGGTAGGAACTTCTACCCACATCTTCTGTTGACTCCCGTCGAAGGCTTGGGGTAGGAACTTCTACCCATATCTTCTGTTGACTCCCGTCGAAGGCTTGGGGTAGGTACTTCTACCCAAATCTTCGGTTGATTCCCGTCGAAGGCTTGGGGTAGGTACTTCTACCCACATCTTCTGTTGACTCCCGTCGAAGGCTTGGGGTAGGAACTTCTACCCATATCTTCTGTTGACTCCAGTCGAAGGCTTGGGGTAGGAACTTCTACCCATATCTTCTGTTGACTCCCGTCGAAGGCTTGGGGTAGGAACTTCTACCCACATCTTCTGTTGACTCCCGTCGAAGGCTTGGGGTAGGTACTTCTACCCAAATCTTCTGTTGACTCCCGTCGAAGGCTTGAGGTAGGTACTTCTACCCACATCTTCTGTTGACTCCCGTCGAAGGCTTGAGGTAGGAACTTCTACCCACATCTTCTGTTGACTCCCGTCGAAGGCTTGGGGTAGGAACTTCTACCCATATCTTCTGTTGACTCCAGTCGAAGGCTTGGGGTAGGAACTTCTACCCATATCTTCTGTTGACTCCCGTCGAAGGCTTGAGGTAGGAACTTCTACCACATCTTCGGTTATATCCCGTCGAAGGCTTGGTGTAGGAACTTCTACCCACATCTTGGGTTATATCCAGTCGAAGGCTTGAGGTAGGAACTTCTACCCTTATCTTGGGTTATATCCAGTCGAAGGCTTGAGGTAGGAACTTCTACCCACATCTTGGGTTATATCCCGTCGAAGGCTTGAGGTAGGAACTTCTACCCACATCTTCGGTTAAATCCCGTCGAAGGCTTGGGGTAGGTACTTCTACCCCCCATCTTCGGTTGATTCCCGTCGAAGGCTTGGGGTAGGTACTTCTACCCCCATCTTCTGTTGACTCCCGTCGAAGGCTTGGGGTAGGTACTTCTACCCCCATCTTCGGTTGACTCCCGTCGAAGGCTTGGGGTAGGAACTTCTACCCTTATCTTGGGTTATATCCAGTCGAAGGCTTGAGGTAGGAACTTCTACCCACATCTTGGGTTATATCCCGTCGAAGGCTTGAGGTAGGTACTTCTACCCCCATCTTCGGTTGACTCCCGTCGAAGGCTTGGGGTAGGTACTTCTACCCCCCATCTTCGGTTGATTCCCGTCGAAGGCTTGGGGTAGGTACTTCTACCCCCATCTTCTGTTGACTCCCGTCGAAGGCTTGGGGTAGGTACTTCTACCCCCGTCTTCGGTTGACTCCCGTCGAAGGCTTGGGGTAGGAACTTCTACCCATATCTTCTGTTGACTCCCGTCGAAGGCTTGGGGTAGGTACTTCTACCCAAATCTTCGGTTGATTCCCGCCGAAGGCTTGGGGTAGGTACTTCTACCCAAATCTTCGGTTGATTCCCGTCGAAGGCTTGGGGTAGGTACTTCTACACCCATCTTCGGTTGACTCCCGTCGAAGGCTTGGGGTAGGTACTTCTACCCCCATCTTCGGTTGACTCCCGTCGAAGGCTTGGGGTAGGTACTTCTACCCATATCTTCTGTTGACTCCCGTCGAAGGCTTGGTGTAGGAACTTCTACCCCCCTTTTCGGTTGACTCCCGTCGAAGGCTTGGGGTAGGAACTTCTACCCACATCTTGGGTTATATCCCGTCGAAGGCTTGAGGTAGGAACTTCTACCCACATCTTCGGTTAAATCCCGTCGAAGGCTTGGGGTAGGAACTTCTACCCATATCTTCTGTTGACTCCCGTCGAAGGCTTGAGGTAGGAACTTCTACCCACATCTTCGGTTAAATCCCGTCGAAGGCTTGAGGTAGGAACTTCTACCCACATCTTGGGTTATATCCCGTCGAAGGCTTGAGGTAGGAACTTCTACCCACATCTTCGGTTATATCCCGTCGAAGGCTTGGGGTAGGTACTTCTACCCAAATCTTCGGTTGATTCCCATCGAAGGCTTGGGGTAGGTACTTCTACCCCCATCTTCGGTTGACTCCCGTCGAAGGCTTGGGGTAGGTACTTCTACCCCCATCTTCGGTTGACTCCCGTCGAAGGCTTGGGGTAGGTACTTCTACCCCCCTCTTCGGTTGACTCCCGTCGAAGGCTTGGGGTAGGTACTTCTACCCATATCTTCTGTTGACTCCCGTCGAAGGCTTGGGGTAGGAACTTCTACCCCCCTTTTCGGTTGACTCCCGTCGAAGGCTTGGGGTAGGTACTTCTACCCAAATCTTCTGTTGACTCCCGTCGAAGGCTTGAGGTAGGAACTTCTACCCACATCTTCTGTTGACTCCCGTCGAAGGCTTGGGGTAGGAACTTCTACCCATATCTTCTGTTGACTCCCGTCGAAGGCTTGGGGTAGGTACTTCTACCCAAATCTTCGGTTGATTCCCGTCGAAGGCTTGGGGTAGGTACTTCTACCCACATCTTCTGTTGACTCCCGTCGAAGGCTTGGGGTAGGAACTTCTACCCATATCTTCTGTTGACTCCAGTCGAAGGCTTGGGGTAGGAACTTCTACCCATATCTTCTGTTGACTCCCGTCGAAGGCTTGGGGTAGGAACTTCTACCCACATCTTCTGTTGACTCCCGTCGAAGGCTTGGGGTAGGTACTTCTACCCAAATCTTCTGTTGACTCCCGTCGAAGGCTTGAGGTAGGTACTTCTACCCACATCTTCTGTTGACTCCCGTCGAAGGCTTGAGGTAGGAACTTCTACCCACATCTTCTGTTGACTCCCGTCGAAGGCTTGGGGTAGGAACTTCTACCCATATCTTCTGTTGACTCCAGTCGAAGGCTTGGGGTAGGAACTTCTACCCATATCTTCTGTTGACTCCCGTCGAAGGCTTGAGGTAGGAACTTCTACCCACATCTTCGGTTATATCCCGTCGAAGGCTTGGTGTAGGAACTTCTACCCACATCTTGGGTTATATCCAGTCGAAGGCTTGAGGTAGGAACTTCTACCCTTATCTTGGGTTATATCCAGTCGAAGGCTTGAGGTAGGAACTTCTACCCACATCTTGGGTTATATCCCGTCGAAGGCTTGAGGTAGGAACTTCTACCCACATCTTCGGTTAAATCCCGTCGAAGGCTTGGGGTAGGTACTTCTACCCCCCATCTTCGGTTGATTCCCGTCGAAGGCTTGGGGTAGGTACTTCTACCCCCATCTTCTGTTGACTCCCGTCGAAGGCTTGGGGTAGGTACTTCTACCCCCATCTTCGGTTGACTCCCGTCGAAGGCTTGGGGTAGGAACTTCTACCCTTATCTTGGGTTATATCCAGTCGAAGGCTTGAGGTAGGAACTTCTACCCACATCTTGGGTTATATCCCGTCGAAGGCTTGAGGTAGGTACTTCTACCCCCATCTTCGGTTGACTCCCGTCGAAGGCTTGGGGTAGGTACTTCTACCCCCCATCTTCGGTTGATTCCCGTCGAAGGCTTGGGGTAGGTACTTCTACCCCCATCTTCTGTTGACTCCCGTCGAAGGCTTGGGGTAGGTACTTCTACCCCCGTCTTCGGTTGACTCCCGTCGAAGGCTTGGGGTAGGAACTTCTACCCATATCTTCTGTTGACTCCCGTCGAAGGCTTGGGGTAGGTACTTCTACCCAAATCTTCGGTTGATTCCCGCCGAAGGCTTGGGGTAGGTACTTCTACCCAAATCTTCGGTTGATTCCCGTCGAAGGCTTGGGGTAGGTACTTCTACACCCATCTTCGGTTGACTCCCGTCGAAGGCTTGGGGTAGGTACTTCTACCCCCATCTTCGGTTGACTCCCGTCGAAGGCTTGGGGTAGGTACTTCTACCCATATCTTCTGTTGACTCCCGTCGAAGGCTTGGTGTAGGAACTTCTACCCCCCTTTTCGGTTGACTCCCGTCGAAGGCTTGGGGTAGGAACTTCTACCCACATCTTGGGTTATATCCCGTCGAAGGCTTGAGGTAGGAACTTCTACCCACATCTTCGGTTAAATCCCGTCGAAGGCTTGAGGTAGGAACTTCTACCCACATCTTGGGTTATATCCCGTCGAAGGCTTGAGGTAGGAACTTCTACCCACATCTTCGGTTATATCCCGTCGAAGGCTTGGGGTAGGTACTTCTACCCAAATCTTCGGTTGATTCCCATCGAAGGCTTGGGGTAGGTACTTCTACCCCCATCTTCGGTTGACTCCCGTCGAAGGCTTGGGGTAGGTACTTCTACCCCCATCTTCGGTTGACTCCCGTCGAAGGCTTGGGGTAGGTACTTCTACCCCCCTCTTCGGTTGACTCCCGTCGAAGGCTTGGGGTAGGTACTTCTACCCATATCTTCTGTTGACTCCCGTCGAAGGCTTGGGGTAGGAACTTCTACCCCCCTTTTCGGTTGACTCCCGTCGAAGGCTTGGGGTAGGTACTTCTACCCAAATCTTCTGTTGACTCCCGTCGAAGGCTTGAGGTAGGAACTTCTACCCACATCTTCTGTTGACTCCCGTCGAAGGCTTGGGGTAGGAACTTCTACCCATATCTTCTGTTGACTCCCGTCGAAGGCTTGGGGTAGGTACTTCTACCCAAATCTTCGGTTGATTCCCGTCGAAGGCTTGGGGTAGGTACTTCTACCCCCATCTTCTGTTGACTCCCGTCGAAGGCTTGGGGTAGGAACTTCTACCCATATCTTCTGTTGACTCCAGTCGAAGGCTTGGGGTAGGAACTTCTACCCATATCTTCTGTTGACTCCCGTCGAAGGCTTGAGGTAGGAACTTCTACCCACATCTTCGGTTATATCCCGTCGAAGGCTTGGTGTAGGAACTTCTACCCACATCTTCGGTTATATCCCGTCGAAGGCTTGGGGTAGGAACTTCTACCCATATCTTCTGTTGACTCCCGTCGAAGGCTTGGGGTAGGTACTTCTACCCCCCTCTTCGGTTGACTCCCGTCGAAGGCTTGGGGTAGGAACTTCTACCCACATCTTCGGTTATATCCCGTCGAAGGCTTGGGGTAGGTACTTCTACCCAAATCTTCGGTTGATTCCCGTCGAAGGCTTGGGGTAGGTACTTCTACCCCCATCTTCGGTTCGAGCATGAGTACAGAAGCTCAACTTCTGTCCTATCAAGCAGATGTTTTAACTACTTATATTTGTAAAAAAAAACCACCCGGCTTGGTGTCGGTACTCCATCCATGTTGTCTGCATCCGACTTCTCCATTTGGAGATTTGAGTTGGTACTTCATGCATGCTGTCCGCCTCCGACTTCTCCACTGGGAGACTTGGAGATGGTACTTCATATATGTTAAAATTGATACAAAAACTGCGAAAAATCGACGAAAATGACAGAAAATTGGAAATTCGCGGTAACACGAAAAAATGCGCATATTTTGCGGCGGCGACAACTAAAAATCAACAAAAATGGGAAATTAATTGATTTTTACCCGGATTTTAGTCAAAAGTCAAAAGAAATACTGCGAAAAATCGACGAAAAAGACAGAAAACTGGAAATTCGCGATTACACGAAAAACTGCGCATATTTTGCGGCGGCGACAACTAAAAATCAACAAAAATGGGAAATTAATTGATTTTTACCCGGATTTTAATCTAAAGTCAAAAGAAATACTGCGAAAAATCGACCTAAAAGACAGAAAACTGGAAATTCGCGATTACACAAAAAATTCAAGTATTTGCCGGCGGCGACAACTAAAAAGTAACGAAAATGGGAAATTAATTGATTTTTACCCGTATTTTAGTCTAAAGTGAAAAGAAATACAGCGAAAAATCGACGAAAAAGACAGAAAACTGGAAATTCGCGATTACACGAAAAAATGCGCATATTTTGCGGCGGCGACAAATGAAAAGCAACGAAAATGGGAAATTAATTGATTTTTACCAGGATTTTAGTCCAAAGTCAAAAGAAATACTGCAAAAAATCGACGAAAAAGACAGAAAACTGGAAATTCGCGGTTTCACGAAAAAATTCAAATATTTCGGGGCGGCGAGAGCTAAAAAGCAGCAAAAATGGGAAATTTATAAATTTTTACCCGGATTTTAGTCTAAAGTCAGAAGAAATACTGCAAAAAATCGACGAAAAAGACAGAAAACTGGAAATTCGCGGTTACACAAAAAAAATCGAATATTTCGGGGCGGCGAGAGCTAAAAAGCAGCAAAAATGGGAAATTTATAAATTTTTACCCGGATTTTAGTCTAAAGTCAAAAGAAATACTGAAAAAAATCGACGAAAAAGACAGAAAATTGGAAATTCGCGGTTAAACGAAAAAAATCGAATATTTTGCGGCGGCGACAACTGAAAAACAACAAAAATGGGAAATTAATCGATTTTTACCCGGATTTTAGTCTAAATTCAAAAGAAATACTGCGAAAAGTCGACGAAAAAGGCAGAAAATTAGAAATTTGCGGTTAAACGAAAAATTTGAATATTTTGCGGCGGCTACAACTGAAAAGCAACGAAAATGGGAAATTAATTGAATTCTACCCGGATTTTAGTCTAAATTCAAAGGAAAAACTGCGAAAAGTCGACGAAAAAGACAGAAAATTGAAAATTCGCGGTTAAACGAAAAAATTCGAATATTTTCCGGCGGCGACTACTGAAAAGCAACAAAAATTGGAAATTTATAAATTTTTACCTAAAAGTCAGCTTAAAATTAAAACAAAAACTGCGAAAAAGTGGCGAAAATGTCAGAAAATCGGAAATTCGCAATGTCACGAAAAACTGCAAACATTTCGCGGCGGCGACAACTAAAAAGCAACAAAAATGGGAAATTATCAATTTTTACCCGGAATCAGCGAATCAGCCTAAAGTTAAAACAAAAACTGCGGAAAAATGGCGAATCGTTGAGAAAAAATATTGGCGAAAACGGATTTCCGATGTTTTCTATTTGACGCGCAAATGCACACGGAACAGTTTAGGCACTACAGTAATCCGAAAATCAAATTTTGTTTTGAAAAGTTCATCGAGGGAGAGAAAATACGGAAAACCGGAATAGAAAACACTGGAAGTAAATCATAAGATAGAAAAACTGACTTTTTGATCTTAAAAAATTCGAAAAACATGTTGTTACACAAAAACTCCGATTTTTTAGCGGCGGCAACAACTAAAATGCAAAACAAATAGGAAATTTATCGATTTTCACTCAAAATTGCGCTCAAATAAAGTACCGATTATGTGTGTTTAAGACAAAGGATAAACGGTTATGCGCTAATAAGAGTTTATTGACTAAAAGCTAAGTGTTACAGATAAAGTGGCGCTGGGGATAAGGGAATAACAAAGGTAAGAAACGAGAGAAAAGGCAACAAGTTAGGGGTACGGAGACCGGCCTCGAATGAGCTTGCGCTCGGCCTTATATACTGATCTGGGGGTGGGAGACAATGGCGCCCGCGGGCGTAGGGCAAACGGGAGAGGTCAAATGGTGTGACAATGACAAAGGGTGAGAGATAGAAGTGCGCGTGGAGACGCAGACAATGAATGTTAGAATTATCAGTCCGTTGAATCCAGTCGATACCTTACACCTCCCATCTTTTATTCGAGATCGTCCTCGATCGTCCAAAGAACGGACTGATGACTTGATCCATCGATCATCCTTCGACTGCTTGGTTTGGACCACGGTGTTGCCTGATTGACACGAAGTGTGTTGCCGAAGTGGCCAGAGCTCACGTGACTAGAGTGTCCAGTGTAGAACCAATGTTTGCAGCGAACGAATTTCTCTGGAAACCGAACAAAAGTCATGGAAATTTGGGGGTTCAAAAAGGGTGTGAAAATTGGTTTGGGAACCGCTTTTCCTAGGTCTCCGCCAAGAAATGCATCCAAGATGACATTTCCCGGCTCCCTTTTTTAAACGAGACCGTCCCTGGTCTACTAAACCAAGTTAAACTTAGACCTAGGAAAACTTATTCTTTCGGCCAAATTTTGTCCACTGGGCCATGGCGCTTGGTGGTCGTGTTTGATGTGTCTAGTCCCTGCTTGTGGAGCAATAGTTGTCCCTCCGGAGTTTATTGTACGACTCCTGGTGGATTTTCAGAAGCGTCCGTGATCATCGACGCGACGTTGTTAGATGACATTACCGTTGGAGCCACGAACAGAAACTCACTTGGCAGACTCGGTGGTGCTGTCAGAATAGTGAGCTCCGAGGTGCGACTGAATTCCCCTGGGATAGCACCCTTCACAATCCGCTCCAATCTTGGAGGGATTTACCGTTTCTTCCGCGACCTTGATGTCGAACTGCGATGGGCTCGGAGTTGCGGGTGGGTTGGTACCGAGTGGCAGAATGTCCTTCCCAATATGGAGTGATGCGTTGACATAGTCGAAGACGAACATCGGCAACCTTGACAGCAAGTCGTTGCCAAAGATGACATCGTAACTGCGTGGGTTTCCAGGGGTGCAACTACCGACAGTGAAGTAGGTACGCTGACTGATGCTCACGGAGCCAATCTGGAAGAGAATGTCGGCGGAGCCGGCCATTTTTACCTGGTTTCCTCCTATGCCACAGGCGTGGTCGATGGGAGTCTTTATCAGCTGCTCGATTTCCAGAATCTTGCGTGTGTTGTCGCCAGCAATGGTGATGTTGGATCCCGTATCGAACAACGCGCTACACCTGAAGCCGTTGGCTTTGATTGGTACCTGAGCTGTGATCTGCTCCGATCCGATACGATGCTGATTGAAGACAGCCTGATGCACTTGTGGGCTCTGCTCCGCTACTTGCGTAGGCCAGTGTATCATGGAAACGCTCGCGTTGCTTTCAGACGAGTAGGAACCATCATGGAACATCCTGTCGTGCCGCCTCTTGAACTCTTCAAGCTGCTCATCTCTCGCCTTGATTGCATTGCGAAGAGCCTCCACTTCGTCGTGTCGACAAACTGCGTTGACATCTACCGGGTGACTATCTCGCGGGTTCCAAGTCCTGTTGGATCGTTGGTTGATGATTCCGTTCTCGCGATCTTCCCTCTTCTGACGGCAACCTCGAAGGTAGTGTCCGGTCTTTTGGCAATAGTAACACTTTCTTTCGGACCACTCGTTTCCACTTTCGTTGTAGTTTCTTTCTCTGTTGTTTCGAGAGACGTCACGTCGGCTGTTCTGGTTCTGAAGGTCGACGACCATGTTTGTCAGCGAGGATATCAATTCAGGGAGTTGAGCACATGATGCGGGTTGATCTGCCGGTGTTAAGCATCCTTCAACGGTTTGAGCGAAACTGAGTGCCTCTTCGGGAGTAGCTGGTGTACGGAGCCTGACCTGAGTCCTAATTGTCTGGTTCAAGCCATTCAGGAACTGTTCCAGTGTGACTTCCTTCTGAAACCCGGAGTTACCTGGGTACGACTGCTTAGCCAGTTTGCTGATCCTGTGGAAGAAGGAGTCGGCAGACTCTCCGGAGACTTGCTTGCATGAACGCAAAAGTGCCTTGTTTCTTTGCATGTGACTTGTGCCCACGAAAATCGCCTTCATTCCTTGAACGATGTCCTTGAATGTTGCATTCGGGTTATCCGTCAGAATACTCTCTGCTCTGTCCCTTGCTTGATCTTTAAGCGCTGTGAGGAACACCCGCTTTTTGTCTTCATCCGAAGCATCCGCATCCATTGCTAAAATTCGATCGTTGAATGCCCGAACGAATCCATTGAAGTCTTCTCGGGTTGTTCCGCCGTAACTTTCCACTGGAAAGGCTGTCCCGTACGACAGCGCCATTACTTGAGGAATGAAATCGTCCTCGTAGTCTTCTTCGTCGTTTGCTCTGACTTGTTCTTCGGTGTATCTCCTTTGGTTGGCCGCTGTATCTTTGCCACCTGAAATGTTTTCCAGATCCCGGATTTCTCCGATTTCTTTCAACCGATTATCAATGTAAGCTGTATTCAAGCCGAAGCCCGAGATACCAGCTGTTTCAAGTGTATTTCGAGACGGGCTCAGGCTTTCACCCAGAGCACCGCTTGGTTTTATGCGTATGACCGGAGGAGTGACCTCAGCGAGATCAGAAACGGCAGTTGGCGGGCTGACACAGTGGTCAGCCCATTCACCAACCCCGTGACTGACCTGTGTCGCTTCAGCGTAGCCTTCTCCTCCTTGACGGTTGTTGCTTTGACGTTCCAGTCTGAAAATATAAGCGTAGCCTAGACGAATAGAGACGGATGAGGGCAGAAATAGTCCGTAATTGACAAAAACTAACGATAAACAGCGAAAAATATTTTAGGCCAAGACGAAATTTTGTCTTTCTCAAGAATTTTGCGAATTTGAGCGGCGTTTTATCACGAAATAAGCTAAAACGCTTGCTAAAATTATTTCTAAGCAAAAGAAACGCAAAAATTTTGGCGAAAACAGCGAAAACGGAGAGAAAAACTATTCCGGCGACTTTCGAAAACCAAAATGACGACTTGTTGTTGTTGTTGTCGCTCGCTCCAGCTTACGGTAGGCGACGCGGTCGCGTCTGCGGTTTGTCGTGGCGAGACCTGTCGGCTGCGCCTTTCCATGCGCCTTCCTCGAGAAGTTCTTACTGTACTTCATTGATTTACGAAGAATGTTATTTCTTCGCGTCGAAAAACGTGGAGAACGAGTGGAATTTCAGATATTTCAGGCGTTTTTTCCTCTTCCGACGTCCCGTGGTGACAATCCGACGTCCGTCTCTGCCTTTTGATGCTTCCGAACCGATAAATGATGACGTTGTGTGCGCCTTCGTCCGTTTTTCAGCGAAAAACTCCTTCTTCTCGGCTAAGCTTCGTTGTTTGACGTCGATGGCTTGTCGACTTGCTTCCTTTTTACTCCTCGACTATTTCGGATGTCGATAATCCTTTGCCACGTGCTTGTGGCGCTTCTTCCCTGTCCAAAGGGTCGATTTGACAGATATCTTCCGACTACCTGTCTCCTTTCGTTCCCTCGGTCGCCGATGGAGCTCCGAAGTCTTCTCGAACTTCCGTGCCTTGTTCCTAGCTCGTGTAGGGGCACAATCGAACTGTCTCTGGGTGTTCCGTATTTTCACTGGGAAATAACAATCGAGCCATCACTGGGTGCTCCTTATTCTTCACTGGGGATCAACTAACGAAATCATTTCTGGATGTTCCGTATTTTCACTGGGGGTTGAACCTGAAATGGCGCTCAATCCTGAGGCCTTTGCCTTCACCGCAAATCATCCTTCATAGCCATTCGCCGACCAAAATCTGATAAAAATTTATCGAGGGTAGCTCACTCTGCTGTCTCACGACAACAGAAGTAAGGTTTAAATGTTGTGTAGAGAACTACGTGTCTTATGGACAGAAGCGATTCCTGAGAGAGAAGGTGGCAGTTAGAGGGTTGACACGGTGGTCAACCCCGTTTCTAACCCCACACGACTCCCTGTAACCAGGAATGCGCTAACTTACCGACTTTCGACGGGAAAAACTGTCCTGTAGTCGAGTTGAGAGTGATTGTCGCGATTTTCCTTGTGTCGTTGTCCGAAAATCGATGACGGGTCGAGATGTGTTGTTCCAATCCGTCGCGAACTAGAAGGAGTCCCAAAAAGGGAAGAGGGAGCTCTGTCGGGGTGATTTACCGACGGAGAAACGGTAACGAGTTAAAACGGACCGAAAAACTGCTGATCACACAGTTTTGTTAAGAGGGGAAGAGAGGGGTGCGACGAACGGCTTTTCTAGAAGCTCGTTGACGTAAGCTTACAAAAACGACCGGTGAAGACGGTCAAAAAGTCGCGCTTCCCATTAACCTACGTGAAACCCTAAAAATGCTAAATTTTACCTAGAAACTACCTATTTAAACCTACAATTACTAACCTAAAACTACAGGCGGGCCCTCCTGTTAACTAGAAAAAGGGAAGTAAAAGCCCGAGCGCACTAAAAATCAATGAAAAGCGGGGTGGGTGGGTGGGTGTTTAAACGTCTCAAAATTGAGACGCGACTCGCTGCTACCAGTACCGATTATGTGTGTTTAAGACAAAGGATAAACGGTTATGCGCTAATAAGAGTTTATTGACTAAAAGCTAAGTGTTACAGATAAAGTGGCGCTGGGGATAAGGGAATAACAAAGGTAAGAAACGAGAGAAAAGGCAACAAGTTAGGGGTACGGAGACCGGCCTCGAATGAGCTTGCGCTCGGCCTTATATACTGATCTGGGGGTGGGAGACAATGGCGCCCGCGGGCGTAGGGCAAACGGGAGAGGTCAAATGGTGTGACAATGACAAAGGGTGAGAGATAGAAGTGCGCGTGGAGACGCAGACAATGAATGTTAGAATTATCAGTCCGTTGAATCCAGTCGATACCTTACAATAACAGAAAAATTGACGAAAATGACAGAAAATCGGAAATTCGCTATAGCACAAAAGAATGCAAATATTTTGAGGCGGAGACAACTAAAAAGCAAAAAGAAAAAGAAATCAATCGATTTTCGCCCAGAATTACATGGAATTTCGAATTGGCTAATAGTATACGCACAGCACCCCGAAACGGGATACAGCGCTGAAAAATTTCAAACGTTTCCGGGGAGCGCATTTGCTATTTCAGTGCATTTTCAGAAGCACTTTTTTCAGAGTGCTATAATTTTTTATAGAGCGAATTAAAATGAATTCTGAGGCCTAACTATTGTAGAGGATAAGCAGTTTCATCGATTTTTTATAATTTAAATTTTTTTAAATATGCTTAATCCCTGAGATCATTCGAGAGTTTTCGAAAAAATCCCTACTTTTTCAGAACTTTTTTGAATGAAAAACGTTTCTGGGCTATTTGAGTGATTATAAAATGAAGAAATTGTTACAGCAATAAGCCACTTTCCAATGTATTTGAAACGTCAACTTGCCCATCCCAACAAACTTCGGATAATAATTGTCACTTCTTCTAGTCATTAGCATTTACCTCCAATTGCTGCACAAACCAAAAATTTCTATTGTATCTACTTTATGTCATCTAATTATATTGCTGATCATCCATCTGTGAAATTTATCCCCTTCTTCCTTTTTTCTTCGATATACCACCGATTTTTCGCTTTGTTTTCTGATTTCCTCTTGCTGAACTCTCACTGAAAACCATGAATTGATCAATAGCATTCTCCAAAAAGGCAACACACTCACCGCGTTCATAGAAGTCAGCCATAGTACTACGGTTTGTTTTGAATACTAAACTCTGAGGGCAACAATTGAATATATATTTTGAATCAACGTTTTCTCATCTTTATAATAATATAGGTTACGTTTCTTATCTAAACATTGACGTCATGACCTTCCATAGTGCCATACGTCATAAAAATTTTTACCACTTTTGAGATACGCTCGTTTTAACATTGAAGGGTGAGAGAGCGTGCTAAAAGAAGAGAGGGTCTCGTTTCTCTCCGGCTCGGATTTGAATTTTTGAACTTTTTTCGCTAGAATGTTTTTTCTGTAACTTTGTTATTGAAAAGTTTCTTTATTTTTTCTTAAGTATTTTTTCAGAAACTTACAAAACTTACAAAAAATCAGTCATAAGAACCTTTTTTCCAAAAAAATCAGAATCTTTTGGAAAACGTTGTTTTTTAAGAACTGAACTTTCGAGTCGGAGAAATTCTGTTTTCTGATTAGTTAATTGAAACCAAAACAGTCAAAAAAACCCAGGAAGTCCTGCTGAATCATTGTGTGTCTTTCTATAATATTTGACAATCTGTTTCACCATTCGGCCCCTTTTTATGAATGTCGACTGTGCACAACTGACCTTCTCCACGAGTCTCTGTTTCCACCGAGCGAAAGAAAACAGTGATACGGCAGAGAACACGCGTCCGAATAAACACAAGAAAAAGAGTGTGTGTATTGGAGAGAGCGTTAGAGAGACAGAAACAGATACGTGTCTTCCTTTCTCGATCGCTTTCTTTCCTCTCCATTTCATATACAATGTTACGATGACGCTCTTCTGGTTGAGCAGTCTACTTTTTTATTGATTTTTATTAAATTCTAATATTTTTCTATTATTCTGTTTGTATGCTGGTATTGTGGTCTGAATAAGGTGAGTAGTTTCATAAGATACAACATAACAACACGATAATCAATAAGTGGAATAACGTTTTAATTGCATAAAAATAGTGATATTTTATATTAAAAATCCTACGTCGGTTAGGGAATTCTGTTCACTTCTGGTATGACAGTCTATGAAAAAGTTTTCGAGATTTCGGATTCTTTTCATTCAAAACTGAGCATTTTTCGAAAATTTATCAAGATGGTTTATACCAAACTTGTCGAAATTCTTGATGCATAACTAGCTTTTGATTGAATTCTGAAATATAATAAAAAATTCGAAAAGTTTCAAAATTCCGTTCACAATTTTGTTCTAATTTTCTATGAATTTCAAACCTCCGCCAAAGAAATTCGACTCCGGTCATACCTTTCTCGTGACCAGTTTGGTTTTATACGCGCAAAAAATCATACTTGTCAAAAATCGGCCCGACCCGGACCGTCGGCCGGGATTCAAAAATGTGTACTCATTTTGTAACACAATTTATCGAATTTTGAAGTTTCATTTGAAAACTTTTTTTTTCAAAAAATTTCCAAAGAAACATCAAAATTTCAAAAATGTTTCAAAACGGGCCGAGCGGGCCGGGCCGAGAATATTTTGATTTGCCCGTGATAAGTATGCAAAAAATTAGCAGCGTTGTTCAAAATGTGACATTTTTACGGGCACCAGAAAAAACGACTTTTTATGACTTTTTGTACGGCATCAAAAGCATAACTCCATTTTGTAGAAGTGAAAGTTTTACCAATTAAACGTGTATTAAGTTTTACATGGTTTGGTATGAATGTTTTTGTACAGATTTCCTTTTTTTCGGATCCAAACATTTTTCAAAACTGACTGAGACAAAACTGTGAGTGAGTGGTCTGGAAACGTAGAAAATGACGTTTTCCCTCATTTTGAAGGTTTTTGAGTGTAACTCGAATACTCAGTATTATTTCAAAATCTGATTTTTAAGCCATCTTTCTCATGCCAAATTATCAAAAAAAAACAAAAAAAATTGAAAAAAATTGATCTCCAATTTTTATGACTGTTTAGCTGTTTTGCTTTTCTTGACATTTCCATACCACTGTATTTCAGTTGTACTTCAGCAATCGTCTACCGAAAAAAATGCAAAACGGTAACTTCTTCCACCCATACCGAATGCAACAACAACCGGGACAAGGTGAGAACGAGAGTAACATAGGAGCACAACTACTTAAAATTCTACACTTACAGGTGACTGGAATGCGTTTCACCAACGCCAGATGCAAATGGGAGCGGATCCACCAATGCCAGACTTTGAAGCTCAAAGGAGACAAAAAAAATGGACGCATACGTTCAACAGAGAAGAATTGAACAACTTCTAGAAGATCAACGTGCCAAAGACCAGGGTAACTAGTTGTATGTGTAACAAAAATCAAAAAAAGAACTTTACAGAAGCGGCAAAGGATAATGGAGCAAATGCAAAAGGAAAATGATGAACTGCACAGAAAAAATGCGGACATTGCTCACCACAGAATTCTGGATCAAAGTCAAAAAATCAATGCATACGAGCAAAAATTCGGAAGTTTGGATTCTACAGGTGAGAATTATAGATTTTCATGCAGAAGTTTCAAAAATCGAGAGTAAATTCAGAGATGCAGAGTAAAAGTTAAAAAATCAGAATAAAAGTGCTTCAATAAACCTACACATTCACCTTTTCATAGAATCAAAAAATCCAAAATTTGGACAAAATATGTTTTAAAACGGGCCGAGCTAACCAGTCGGAGTCAAAAAATGTGCACAATTTTTATCAAAAATAGTCATAAATATTATGTAAACGTTAGCTCTTATCGAAATTTTAAAACTAGCCGAAAATTTGGTTTTTTGCGAAAAATATTCAAATATTCAAATTTTTGTACTGTGACCCGGACCGGGCAGTTGCAAGTGTGGTATCACTATGTATCTGACAACTGTCCTCACAAAAAACTCTCACAACTACTGAGTAATCTATTTTCCAGAAGGAATCTCCTCATCGTTGCAGTCAATCCCTCATCACCGTCAATCTATTCCTTCGTCATCGGAAATTTTTTTTGCTATATATTATCTTCCTTTTGTAAATAATGAATTATAATAAATAATTGTAAATAATAAAACTTACATTTGAAAGATTCGTTTGTTTTGTTGCCAAGTAAATCTGCCAAGACAAAAGCTCAAATAACTAATACACAATCTAACTGTTCTGAGCAGTGTATACAAACGTACTGCCACCTTCTCAAAATGTCCTTTGCTGCTTGCTATTAGAGGAGGAAGAGGAAATTAGCAAGTTGTATTTACGTACGTTCTTGGAAACAATTGGAGGACTGATATGATTGGTCTTACTCTTCCTGCCTCCAAACTACCACTTTGAAGGCAAAAATGGCGGGAGCTATGAAAATGTTGTCAACTCCTCTTGTTTTTGAGATACGCGCCTTTAAAGATTGAAGAATGTCTTGTTTCTTTGCGTCTCTTCTCTCTTTTCTCCCCTTTCTTGCTTCCAAACAGATGTTTTTTAAGGCGCGTATCTCTAAAACAGTGGGAGCTATGAAAATGTTGTCAACTACAAAAATTATCTTTAAAACATTTTGCACATTTTTGTAGTTGACCACTTTTTGATAGCTCCTCCCGTTTTTGAGATACGCGCCTTTAAAGATTGGAGAATGTCTCGTTTCTTTGCGTTTCTTCTCTCTTTTCTCCCCTTTCTTGCTTCCAAACAGATGTTTTTTAAGGCGCGTATCTCTAAAACAGTGGGAGCTATGAAAATGTTGTCAACTACAAAAATGATCTTTAAAACATTTTGCACATTTTTGTAGTTGACCACATATTGATAGCTCCTCCCGTTTTTGAGATACGCGCCTTTAAAGATTGGAGAATGTCTCGTTTCTCTGCGTCTCTTCTCTCTTTTCTCCCCTTTCTTGCTTCCAAACATCAATTTTTAAAGGCGCGTATCTCTAAAACAGTGGGAGCTATGAAAATGTTGTCAACTACAAAAATGATCTTCAAAACATTTTGCACATTTTTGTAGTTGACCACATATTGATAGCTCCTCCCGTTTTTGAGATACGCGCCTTTAAAGATTGGAGAATGTCTCGTTTCTCTGCGTTTCTTCTCTCTTTTCTCCCCTTTCTTGCTTCCAAACAGATGTTTTTTAAGGCGTATATCTCTAAAACGGTGGGAGCTATGAAAATGTTGTCAACTACAAAAATGATCCTCAAAACATTTTGCACATTTTTGTAGTTGACCACTTTTTGATAGCTCCTCCCGTTTTTGAGATACGCCCCTTTGAAGATTGAAGAATGTCTCGTTTCTCTGCGTCTCTGCCCCCTTTTCTCCCTTTTCTTGCTTCCAAACATCAATTTTTAAAGGCGCGTATCTCTAAAACAGTGGGAGCTATGAAAATGTTGTCAACTACAAAAATGATCTTCAAAACATTTTGCACATTTTTGTAGTTGACCACTTTTTGATAGCTCCTCCCGTTCTTGAGATACGCCCCTTTGAAGATTGAAGAATGTCTCGTTTCTCTGCGTCTCTGCCCCCTTTTCTCCCTTTTCTTGCTTCCAAACAGCCATTTTTAAAGGCGCATATTTCTAAAACGGCGGGAGCATGAAAATTTTGTTTTTTCAATTGTGGTTAAAAATTATTTGGACTTGAAACAAAGCTACTAACGCCGGCGTTGAAAAATCATACTTGTTTTAGTAAGAGAACAGTAGAAACTCTTTTTTTCTTAAAGGAGGACTAAAGTCATATTTTTATTTTAGATTCTGATACTTCGCCAAACTCTAAGCAACTTTCATCATAGGAGCGTGTGCTAAAAATTGCTCTAAATGCTATAAATTCCCGTTTTCCGGCTCAAAAGGAGCCTAGGTGGAACAGTTTTTCCTCGGACATAATTATTTTTTTTTATTTTCAAATTCCTGAAATTTTCTCACCACACAAACCTTTTTCCTCCCAGCCAGCTCCTGATCACGTATGAATTACATTTTCCTCCCATTTCCCCCCTCTTCCCTAGACCGCACACAAAACGAATACGTCTCCCTCCCCCTATCTATCAATCAGCCCGATGCAACACATTGAGTGGAAGGATTGTGTATTGGGAAGAGAACAGAGAGGCCTTCCATCTTTTTTGACTTCTGCGTCTCCATTCTTCCTCAACGCTGACATACACTCCCTCCTCTCCTTCACAACTATTAGGCTGCCTTCAGGCCACACACATTCGATTTTATGTACGCCTCGCCATAGCTAGCAGGCAAAAATAGCGAATGTCTGTCGATGGCATGTCCTCTTTTCTTTTTTTGCATTGCTTGTAGATTATGTCATTTCCGTAATTTACCCAAGAAAGTGGTCTTATGGTCTTTTCTTAAGTAAAACTTTTTTTTAATATAAAGAGATTTCTGAAAAAAAAGTTTTTACGTTTGGAAAAAAAAAACATAATGTTTGCAATTAATAAGTTTCACTGTCAAAAAAACCACCTTTTTGAATAATCACATTTGTTAAAGTCAACATTTTCGAAAATTTCGCTCATTTTCCCTGTTCCTTATCTTTTGGTTCATTTATCTGGTTAGATAAGACATTGAGGCAAATAGAAACATGGTGTCATAGCAGTAATAAACTAAAATTATTCATTTTTATAGTTTAATTCACAAAAAAGGTTTCTTTAGAACCTGGGAATTTTTGAGAACTGACTTCGTTATCAAAATTTGAATTTGAAGAAAAAAAATCTGGTCGTAGCAATTTGATTTCTGAAAACCACATTTTTCTAACAATAATTTTACACTGAGACACGTAAACCCAAAAAAAACTAATTGTTGAAAAAAAAACTAAAAAAATATTTTGGTCATAATACCGAAAAGCATCAAAAACTTTATTGAAAAATTTTTAGAAGATAGATACACGTTTTGCAACCGAGAAGATATTACACGCCGGAAAAAACTTTTGATTGCACAAAACGTATGCGTATTTTGTTCTGTTTTAAAAACAAAAACCTGTAATATTAGCACGAAACGCTTCTCACAACCCCGCTCTACCAAAACCGAAGCAAATTGTGATTGAAATTGAGAGACCCAAAGAAAATGAGACATTTTTCAAAGAGATTTCGGTGGAGCGCAGTTGTAAGAACAGATTCATTGAATGCGACGTTATTTCTCTTTTTTGGTGCTTTTCTGCACGGAGTTACATCGCATTGCCGCTTTTTACCTCAAGGAGATTGATCAGACATTGAGCTGAAAAAAATTAGCAGAATTAGTGGGAATTGACTGAATTTTTCAGCGAGAAGCCTCCGGCGACACTAAAATTAAAGGTGTACTCTGATTTTTTCACCGAAAAATGTATGTGTTTCCGTCAGTTCATTTTCATACCGAAAGAATTATTTGCAAAAATAGCCATAAAATTTGAAAAAATTCTTGCGATATGCAAATGGACTCGCAGAAACCCATATTACTCTATGAAAAAATCAGAGTTCATCTTACTATTAGTACACTTTTAATCAAATATGGAAAAAAAAAGTAGAAACAATTTGAGAGAGAACAAGGAGGGTGTGTGCTGACGGGAAAAACGCTACCACATTTCCACAATGTATTATTGAATTTTGATTTCTTCAACTATTTTAAGAAGCAGAAGTTTCTAAACATCCTCACATTCAAATTAGTATTTTGAAATGTCCCCTCAAAATTTTTTTTGAAAAAATTTTGAGATAAATTTGAGAAAATTGAATATAATCCTTTTTTGTTAAATTTAACTTCAGTTCATTGCTTTAATGAACATTGTATCATTCGTAACCTTTAATGTTTTCAGAGCTTGGTGATTGCCAATGACTGCCTACCGGAATGGCTGGTCGACTCAACACTTATTCTGATTTTTTGTGAATCATTGGTTGGTGAGTGTTTCAATTATTTTTTAGTTAGCTAAAGTAGTAAAATACACAAATAATCAACGAGATCTGAAAGTCCCAATGCTGGTCATTCACATTTAAGGCAAACTTCAGTCTAAAAGACAAATAACGTATTAGCTAATAATCATAATTTTTAAAATCTTGAAAAATAAATATGTATTGTCAAAAAAAATTGGGACATTATTTTCTCGCGACAAAATGCAGACTCAGTGAAAAATTACTACTGTGTCTGCATTCTGACTTGAAAAAAAATGTAAATAGCTTCAATAGCTTCAAAATTCCTTTTTATCTTGAAAATATTCCCCTTGTTTCGAAACATTTCATTGTCATTTACATTTCGAATAACCTCAACACCCCCTTTCCTTCCCTTTATCCTTAATTTTCTGTTTTTTTTAGAAAATGAACGCCGATTCTCACTTCATAGATCTCTCCGAACTCACTTCTGGATCCAACCAGATCTCAAGTCGTCCGGGTCAAGTACCCCCTCCTTATTTAAAAAAGAACATACGTGATGACAAAGTGAAAAAAGCGTGAGTTTTTATTTGATTACATTTTATATTACAAGAATTTAATTCAGAGTGTTTGATACGTTAAGAACGGTGCATTGGCAAGAGGAAAACGTATTTAAAATGATTGGGTACCATCCGGATACCGAAAGAAACCTTATTGATTTCCGGATGGAAGAAAAAAATGAAAACATGTGAATTTACTCTAGACGAATCATGCCGACGCTTCGTAGAAGAGAATGAGCTTGGAGCCGATCCAAAGTTTCTGGAGGCTTTGTGAGTATTTGTAAATTATCATTCTGAATTGAAAAAACCTTTTGAGGTTCATTCACATCCTGACAAACGACCCAGACGCGATCATATGGTTTACGGAATATGGATTGGACAATGTGGCCTTTTTCTACATGGCTCTCGGTCTACCATGTTCTTACCAATTCTTGAAGAGGTAAGATTCAAACCATTCACAGGGTCATGAAAAGTCCACATGAATCATCCGGTGAAATTAGCGCGAAATTCAAAAAATGTATCTGAAATTTTTTGAGTGCTGAAAGTTTAATTGAAAACAGCCAGAATAACGAAACTCCCCCTCGTTATGAAATGCGATTTGGCTGAGCGGCGATTCCAATTGGCACGCTCCCGAGTGGTGTTCAAACGCGCTGTATTAGACTTCCGGTTTCGCGGGAAAATAATTTGAATTCATATGGACCAAAGATGATCCTGTGGCTATTTACACGCCAAAAAAACTTTTTTTCAGATGCGATGAGCAACGCATATTGTATGCGCTTCAAGATAGCCTCCTGGTCTGTTATCATTCCGAGCAAAGAAATCTTATTGGAGAATGTCGGGTAGATGCTCATATAAAGTAAGTCGTTTTTCACACTTTTTGGAAATGACACACCTCTAGACACCGAGAAAGTGACTCAAAAGAAAACTTTTTCCAGTAGTCGGACCAATTCTGCTGGAAGTTCTGGATCAGCTGCCGTGAATGGAGCACCAACAGCAAGTCCAAGAGTTCCTAGTACTACAAACAACCGACAGAATGGATCTGCTCAAAATCGAGTAGTGTCAAATGGTGCAGAGGCACGGTCCGGACCATCAAGAGAAAAGTAAGTCATTTCTATTCCGTTTCGGAAATTGAAAACAAAAATTTGGATTTTTGAGAAAGCCCGACAAAAAATATACCCAAAAATGAAAACGAGAAACCAATTTTTTTTGAAAAATGGTAGCGCAATTTTTCAGGGGCGCTAGGAGCTTAGATGGACCTTCTGGACCAGTTGTCGCAACACATCAACGATCATCAGTTTCCGTAAATGAGACGCCTCCGATTCCAGTTGCAACAAACAGTCCAAGACCGGTCAGAAGCCAGCAAAAAGGTACTTCCTCCTCGAATGTAGTCGGACCATCAACTTCAGCCGCAGTTCCAGACGTCCCACAATCTTCCAGAGCACCAGAAGTCAGGTAATTTTTTTTCGGAGATTTCGAAAACCAGTTTGAAGTCCAAAAATAACTCATGGACTGGAAATTTTTGGTTGAAAATTTAGCCAAACCAGAAAAACGAGACAAAAATTGTTTTCAGTTGTTTTCAATTGTTTTCATGTTCTCGACTCGCTCTATCAGACTTTCGGTTTCGCGGGTGAACAATCTGAATTCATATCTACCAAATATCATCCTGCGGCCATTTACACGCCAAAAAACTTTTTTCAGATGCGATGAGAAAACAAATTGTATGCACTTCAAGATAACCTCCTGGTCTGTTATTACCCCGAGCAAAGAAATCGTATTGGGGAATGTCGGGTGGATGCCCATAACCATATCAAAAAAACTACACAGGAACCTCAAGATATAACTTCAGATCCTCGTGATTTTTTTCATAATTTCTATTTATATTCGCTTTTCTAAAATGTATGGTTTCGTTTCGGAAATAAAAAATCTTTCTGTGAGGCAAGATATGTATGAGTCCTGAACAAGCATTCTTCTTATGAAATCCTTATTCATCAAAGATTCCTGAAAAGAGCTTCAACAAGGATCAAACACTGTCATCGAATTTGGTGTGTGGTGTCTTCCCTTGGTAAACGTGAAATAATAAATTGTAATGTTACGACAATAATTTTTTAATTCAAAGTTTATATGTAAACCAATGCACTCACAATCAGTGCACTTTGGATATACTAAAAAAACGCACAACGAAATCGAAAAACAAAAAAGATAATTGAAAAGTAAGAAATACTTTCCCAAGAAATGCATCTTATTTTAATTGTTCGAATTTACATGTACTACTTGCCATAATTTCAAAATGTTTATTTGTTATTGACTGCCCATAGTGCTCATTTACGTCTAACTTTTTCTAAAAAAGAAAATCAAACCTGATCAGTATATTTTCTAGCCTCGCTAAACCAAGAAAAAAGATAAATAACTATATATTATTGTTAATGGCAGTAAGAAGCAAGATTACTTGCTTGAACAGTGCTTTTAATTCAATAACTGACATGGGAATGACCCAGGGTGTAACGCTGGGATTTCTTAGATATTTTGGGAAATGATAGCTCTTACCCCAACTAAAACAAAACAAAAATATTACGTGCCCCTTTTAAGTTTCCAAAGAATGGCAGGCACAATTCCATTTTTTTTCAACTTTTTGAGTTGAACCACTTCGAGACATCGTAACTCGGTCAATTCAAGAGCAATCTTCTCAAACTAAAGTGTAATCGCAAGATATAGACCACGGCTTCATAAAAGATAATAGACTCATGTTTCCAGCTGTGACTCCCGAATTACTATAAATGAAAATGTGAAAATTTGCACTTCTCATGAAATCAGAAAGTGGTCATTTTCGAAAAAACGTATTTGGGAGACTATGTCTATCCGATTGCCAGTGACAAATAAGGTATATATACGTATTCAAATATTTGGCTCACCTTTCACTCCAGAGACTTATTTTCATTTTTTCAGTTTTTCAGTTCAACTTCATGTACATGAAGGAGTCAGTTGGCTAACCTTAAAACTAACAAGTTACAATGAGCTTTGTTCCCAATATCCTGCAATAACCTATTTAGATTCACCCCATATGACCTAAAAACCTCGCACTAGTTTCCTTACCCAAACTCACTTTTTTTTCAATAATTGCAGAGTTTAGCCCCCACATAATGACCTATATTGATATAAAGTGTACTCTAGCGACAG
Source organism: Caenorhabditis remanei (assembly GCF_010183535.1). Lineage (NCBI taxonomy): Eukaryota > Metazoa > Nematoda > Chromadorea > Rhabditida > Rhabditidae > Caenorhabditis > Caenorhabditis remanei. The sequence continues at coordinate 2,100,344 of NC_071333.1, read as the reverse complement.
GATGTTTAAACCAGATGCCCTCAAAAGCAAAACCCTACAACTTACTCATTCCAATAGCGTTTTCCATCGTCCGTGAATCCTCCAATCTAACCGAACAGCATTCAAAATAAACAAATAAGAATATTAGAATTTAAAGAAAATATTGTAGCCGGGCGACCTCTTCACATAGTGATCTGAATTGAAATAAAGTTTATCTCTCACGACGGGGTTTATATACATTTTTCATAAAAGGGCGGAGTCTTCTATACTCTCCATGCTCAAATTCCATCCGCCCACTCACTTTCGTATTTCATAAGATTGTCGTAAATTCGTCAATCACGCCTTCTAAATTCTAATTATATCCTTTCATGTTTGGCGCAACAATTAAATATCACCCTTTCACTGGATAACGCCCACTTTTATATCTCATAAGATCACCGGAAAAATATTGTGGAGGAAAAAGGAGACGCAGAGCACAAACTCCTCATAATAGTAATTGGAGGGAGGAGGTATAATAAAGCCAGCATAAGGGGGAAATGAAAGAGAAAGGATTAAATATTTGGAAGGAAAATTAACATAAGAGTTAATGTAATTGGAAATAGAAATATCAGAAAAGCCAAAGCCTTTAAGAAATTTTCAATAAACATTCGAAGGAAATTTTTGATTTTTGGAAATCTATTTGGAAATCTAGAAAATTATGATTTATGGCCATAAAAGAAGGGGGACAACTCTTTTTCTCGAGTTTTTCACTTTTCTCTTGATATCTCGAGTTGTAGTGAACCGAGAGCTTTGAAATTTGGTACAGTTATGTAACTTGGCATGAAAAAGATAAGATAGCTAAAAAAACAAATTTCAAAATGAAGTTGATGCATTTGAGTTATACTCAAAAAACAGTCAAAAAATGAGCAAATTCGATCCCTCCCTCTTTTCCTGCCCAAAACTTTCACCGGCTGTAACTCGCTCAGTTTTGAGAAATTTCAGGATCCAAAGAAAAAGAAATGTGTAGAAAAAAAATTTCTATCAAACCGTGTAAAATTCAATATACATTCCACTACTTTCTCAAAGTTTCATGAACTTTGAGTAATAATCTGGAATCTTACGAGAGATCAATCTTTTTGAGTCCAAAAAATGGAAGAGGTGTCTGTAACACACTGAAACATGGCCAGACGAGTCTGAAAATTTGTGTGAGTACTACTCTATGTCTAAATAACTAAAATCAAAAGTATTTTTGATTTTCATCACCCAGCCTTTTTTTACCATGGAGGGGGGGGGGGGGGGTACGACTCATTTTTACCATGGAGGGGGGGGGGTACGACTTTTTTGATCATAACTCGGCTAGACACCCAAATCTGGGGAAAGTCTTCACATTTTCAGATAGCCAACACAAATATGTATCCTATCATTATAAATTTACTTTGGACCGCAGTACTTGGCAAATCATCTTCACAATATCGATGTGGAGAATGGTTGGTTTTTGAAATTAATTTGTATCAAAAACATTAATCTGTAATTTTTCAGATCCACCACCATCACCAGAGGGCTCTATCGGCGATCTACAAGTAGAAGATCACGATCAAAACGGTTGGCTTGACTTTTTCTTTTGGAAAGACTTGAAATTTTGTATTTGCAGGATTCGGAGGACACCCGACTAAATGAAGTAGACACTTTCCCTGGAATGTGCTCATCATCTTGTTCGGTTTTTCCTCGGATATCAAGCCTATTTTTTTCTAAATTTTTATTTCATTCGTTTTGATTTCCGCTCCCTGTTTCCCATTCTTCCTCCACATCTTCCCTTCAACTTATTCAAAAGAAGTCACGTATTAATAAATTATATATTTTATTATACAAAAAAGACGTAGATAAAAAGTTAAATAAAGCAGTCAAGGGAAAACGATCGAGGGCAAATTATTTTGGGGACTGTTTGAGAAAAATTCAATTGATGGTTGGAGAAAAAAATTATTTTAAGAAAAAAATTCAAACATCATTCAATCACATCTCGAACAGTGCCCAAATCTCAAACCCTCTACTGAGACTTGCCACGTTTTGCCGATGGTCAGGCCATTGCTTCGGGTGGGGCAGTTGGTGGAGCTGGTGCGGCAGCGGTCGATGAAGATGGTCTAGCGGAAATACAGAATATTAATTTTTAGATCAACAAATATTAGAATGCTTTTGAAACACCCTAATACTAAATTTCTAGAATTGTTGCATCCCTAACGCGAATAGTCTTTTCATAGGTACCGTTAAATCTGTAATAGAGGCGCACCCGCCAGCAAGAGTTTGGAGCATTCTACCTTGGATGTCTTCAAAGATATGAAAACATTTTCAAAAAAAAACACAAAAAAAATACTCTACGAATGTTAAGCTATATTTTGTCAGTTTACAGCTTTTTGATGTTTCCTTTGAGAACCGAGATATACCGCTGCAAACCGGCACACAGGGGCTCTTCTACATATTACAGGATTCACGGTTCTCGAAAATTCGTATTTTTCAGATGGTTTGGGGGCCTTAAGGATACTAAGACTTTATCTAAATCAACTTATTTCTAGAGACCCGTCCTGAATCTATTTTTCCATAATTGCTACTATTTAGTGGGAAGGCTCGCTACTTCCTTATGATTGCGAACCAAAGTCACGATTTCACTACGAAAGATCATAACGAAGTAATTCTTGAAAATGAGCAATCCCCCAAAAATCCAAAAATAACAACGTTCCCCCTCGATGAATTCAATAAAATGCTAACGATTTATTTAACGACCTTTAACGAGACCCCAGTAGTCGACGCGCCATCAACGGCCCCCATTAATGATGAGAATGAATTAGAGGTGAGCAACTGATAACTGAGGAAAAGATCTTGAGAGATAAGGAATTGATAGATTATAACACAAAGTACATTCTGGAAGACTTTCGGAATTTTTTACCAGAGCCCCCAAAATGTGGACGAGAAATGATACTAACGATGCTTTCTCCTCAAGCCACTTCCCAGCATGATCCGATCCATCGGTACCGTATCCCTCAACCGCCTCTCCTGAGAGTCTCCTCCCACCTCCCCTTTCTACAACACTTGGCATCACGCCAACCGCCGAGCGCTATTCTCTAGACTCTCCGCTATTTCGACACTCTCTAGTTTTTGTCGCCGTGGTGTGTTGAGTGTCTCGCCGGGCGACGGAGGCAAATAGTTTGAGAGAGAGAGGAAAGAGAAGCTATCGATGGATGGAAATGGGGAGTAACGGAGAGAAAAAAAGAGATTTAGACAGGAAGATTCGCGAAACGTCTGCGGGGAGGTATGTACCAACACGAATGTTGGAGCAGATGTCGTTCCAGAAGAACTGCGACTGATTCAGGGGAATGACGATGAATGGCATCATCGACGGCGACATAGAGAAAGGACAAGAAAGGTACTGAAATGGCCGATGAACCAAGAAATTACAAAACATAAAAACGGGGGTGTGGCATGGAATTTCATATAGTACTTATAGATATAAAAAGAAAGAAAACATTGACGGAGCCAAAAAAACGAAAAAAAAAGAATGAGGGGGGGGGATATTTGACAGATTAAAAAAAAAGTAGAATATTCATAAGAAAAAGTTATATAGGAAGGCGAAGATGAAGAAGATGAACTGCTGACGACGTTCTTTCTGAAAACAAGTTATTTTGAAAAGATACGATTCACGTTTTTGACAAGTTTGAGCTTGTTTTCACTAGACTTGTCACGGGTCGGGACGGATTGAAATCAAACGGTGAACATGTCTGGTAATTTAGGCATTTTTACTGTAAATTTTCAAAAATGTTCAGAAAACTTTGTTAAAAAATGAGTACCCACTTTTGAATCCGGGCCGATCGGGTAGAGCCGGGTCGAGAGAAAGTTCGGCCCGGCCCGATTTTTGACAAGTTTGGGTTTTACTGTTTCTTATTCAAAAAATCTTACTTTCTTTACATTTCATCGTTCTCCTGGACCTCCTGGACCTCTGGATCTCTTTGATTGAGGTTCGACATCCTCCTCCTCGTCCTCTTGAACCTCGACGGAGCGCTTGATGGTTCCTGAAACTTAAAATTCTTAAAGAGTTTGAACTAGAAAATGTGAATTCTTACCGTTCTTCTTCTCCCCGGAGAAGAATGTCGAGATCTTGGTCTGGAGCCAAGACTTCTGGGTCTTCTCGACTTTCTCCATCGTGACCGGCGCCATCGGCTTCGGCTCCGTTGGCTCCATCGTCGGTCGACGGACGAACACGTCGACGTCGAAGCTGACGGCCCCATCCTCCTCCTCCTCCTCTTCATTTTTGAGTTCTTCGAGAATCGTCTTCTCGAGCTCCTCATTCTCCTTCTGGAGCTTCTTGATAAATTCCTCAGCTCTCTTCAACTTCTTCTCCAACTCCTTGCTCTTCTCCCTTTCTTCCTCCAGCACATTCATAATTCTCCTCTTCTCCACTTCGAACTTCTCCCTCTCTTCTTCAAATTTCTGTTGTGTCCAAATCATATTTTCAACAATCTGAAATCAGAAATTACGTATAGTTTGACAAAAAAAGTATGATTTCATATAGACGTACAGACATATATAGACATACAGGTCATACAGACTAAAACGGGAAGAACTAACTGATAGAGAAATAAAAACGGTCAAGTGTCTTGGGAGGTAGGAAAACAAGGAAAAGTAGAATTGTAGAGAAGAATACCGAGCCAATTATAAAAAATTATAGAAAACAAATGTGAACGGAGTCTTTCCACAAGCGTTCGAAAAACCAACTTGCTTACAGTGAGCCAACCCAAATGTCAAAATGAACTAACCTCATGCCAAGACTCCTTGATCTCTCATGAAATGCTTTCTTGTCTTCCTCGTCTCTTTCAACTAGGAGAATGTTTTTCACCAGAAGATGTAGATCGTCTCTGCAGAGATTGGATGAGTGTAGACATCGGTTGGTTCTCTGGAATAATCAGTGAAAAATATTTCATAAAATATTTTTGTGGAAATCGTATATGAAATCAAAAATTGTGAAAGTGGAAAACTAATTTTCCGTCACATTTCACGACAAAATGTGCTTTTGAAAATAGGAATTCTGAAAAAATGGCTTACCTCCAAAACTTCTAAATAACTAAAGTATAAAAAGTATTCGATAATAATCAAGAAGCAATTTGTCGGCCGTCATACAGTAGTCAGCCTTAAGGTAGTAACTGACTACATTCCTATTCGTTATGTATTTTCTCTACAATGGGCGGATCGTTCCGCCCATCTAGTCTATTGACGCAATCCGTCTGCCTTACATTAAGGTAGTAACTGACTACATTCATATTCGATATATATCCTCTCTACAATGCGTTCCGCCCACCTGCCCCGCCGACGCAATCAGTTTCACGCAACACGATGCAACCAAAGTCTTCTGTTCAAAAAATTGCGCCATCCCGGATTATGGCGCAAGTTGGACAATAGATCTGACCACCTGCCTTTTGTCTTCCATTTCCCTCCTTGCTGTGTAATTACTCATGGCAGAGAGTCTGTTTGAGGGGAAGAAGAAGCGCTTCACAGTGAGCATTGTTATTTTCAATGCAAATTTTGCATAGTTGTCAAGGTCCGGGCTTTGCCAGCGAAATCAAGGCCGGTCAAATTGGCGCGAAAGTCAAATTTTCAGATTTTTTCAAATTTTTCAAATTTTTTCGCAAAAAAGTCAAATTTTAGACTATCAGTCAGAATTAGAAGAAGTTCTGAAAAATAGTCAAAAATGGTCACATTTTGGATTAAAAATTGAAAAGATTTCGAAAAAAAAATTGAAAAAAGGGGTCATTTTTGAAGCCGGGCTTACGGGCTTTGACATTTTGGGTAAAAACTAAGAATTCAACACAACAGTTTTTAGTAGAAACAAATTTCAAAGTTTTCATATAACTCGTCATTTATTCATGTTGACATAAACTCGTCATTTATTCATGTTTATAGTGTGTGTGTGTCTTCGAAGTAATATTTGACGGTCATATCGAAAATCGTTCGATTCCAAAATTTTTCAAAAGCACACAGTGATTCGGATTAAACATAAAACAGAACAAAGTGTGAAAAACAAAATAAAAATGAGATGTATTCTAGATTCCCATCACAACCGTTTCCCAAATAACTGAAATATGAACGTCATCCTGATCTTCTGGAACAAAATAGTGTTATTCTACAATCACCAACATGCTTTTTCTAGTAAAACTTGTTCCCATAATTATTTACACAGCAAAGGAAATGAAGGGAAAAGTCCACACATGTTTTCCAATTTGCATCATAATCCGAGATGTCGCAATTTTTTGAACAGTAGACTTTGGTCGCATCGTGTTGCGTGAAACTGATTGCGTCGGAAGAGAAGAACAGGTAGGCGGAACGATCCGCCCATTACGTGATTGTTGCGTCGTGTTGCGTGATGAGAGGAATTGTAAATGAGAGGAACAGAAAAAAAGGATTGCGTAAATAGACTAGATGGGCGGAACGATCCGCCCATTGTAGAGAGGATACATATCGAATATGAATGTAGTCAGTTACTACCGTAAGGCTGACTACTGTATGACGGCCAACAAATTGCTTTCTGATTCTTATTGAATACGTGTTATACCTCAGTTATTTAGAAGTTTTGGAGGTAAGCCAATATTTCAGAGTCCCTACTCTCAAAAATACTTTATTGTAACTGATATCAATTTATGCAGAAGGAAAAACGCAGATTTCTTCGGAATGTTTTATTTTGAAACTTGTAATTTTGCGGTTAGGAAAAAACCCGCATCTATTTTTTTTGAGTAATCCAGCCGTAAAGTTTTCGATTTGCTTCTCCCCATACAAACCTCGCAAAAATTAAAAAATCTGAATTCTCGCCTACTCGGCATAACCCCGCATCAGGAACGCATCATTCAAATGCGCTTCGTTTTCTGAAACGTGCCGGCAGCACGTGTGCAGCAACTAGGATGCGGCAGCATATCCGCAACACTGCAGCAACAGACCCGCTGCTCTCCAGCAGCACCTAGGCAACATTCAGCAAGTGCGCTCCATCTTTTCCAGTTACGAATACTTATAGTTTTATTCACTTTTTTCCTATTTTCCTGTTTTTCATACAAATGTTTTCTCTGGATTTATTTTATGAAAATAATTCTCCCCGTTTATTGGAATAAAAATACGTGTGTCTATAGAAACAAAACAGCTTTCAACTGCTAAAAAGACAACATCACCGCCAGTCGAGCCTAATAGGATTTCAGGAAAAATGAAAAGGTGAGATTTTTTCAATACTCTAAATAAGTTTTACGTCTTTTTTTCAGAAATTTGAACGATAGGAAACGACGAGGATTTCAAAGCAAGCTGAATGCAACATCATCGAAAATTAATTCATAAATTGTACTATTTTTTCCCATCTGTATACATTTTCGTGAATTGTACTATGTTCAGATTTATGTACATCTATTATAGGTTGTAGTTGTATTTAAGTTTTGTAAATAAATGTGATTAAATAAATAGTAAACTGTCTTCGGTGCAAGAAACTATAGCAAAGGAGGCAGCGGCCTAATTTTAGCAGCGCCAGAACAGCACAGCAGCAACCTTTCCGCAACACGTACGCTACAGTACCGCAGCACAACCGCATCAGGCACGCACTCTACGCTTGCCTGCTGCTGGACTGCTGCTCGCCTGATGCGGGTTTCTGCCGAGTAAATTCAAGCATGTGACTTCCCGCCAAATTCCAAAATTTTTAAATATCCGTCAAAGTCAAAAAGTTTATAAGATAGGAATTATGCTAGTTCTATAATTTCGGGAATTTTCAGGAGTATATGGAGGTTTGGTGAATGAGTAACGACGGTTAACTACTGGAAAACTGGCAAAAATTGACGAAATCGGAAAAGTTGAAATCCAAAAATAATTGGTTGAAAGAGAAAGACGAGGAAGACATGAGAGCATTACATAAGAGAGCAAGGAGTCTTGGCATGAGGTTAGTTCATTTCGACATTTGGGTTTCCTCACTGTAACCAAGTTGGTTATTTGGTCTGTCGTGAATAGGCTCCGTTTACTTTTTTGAACTCGCACGAGCGACGTGACATTTTGAAACTGACGATTTTCCACCTATACCGTTTGGCAACTATTAAACTCTTGGTTAATGTCAGAAAACATATTTCTCAATTGAATCGGTTTCAAAAGCTTTCAGCTCTTTTCTAAACTTTGACTAGCGACAGTGGTTTTCATTCAAACTATAGAATCGATTCGTTTGAATGTTTTTTTAATGAAAAAAAAAGGTTCCATTACAAGTTTAAATCTGTGTCAGGAACTCAAAATTATGCAGTGAATGACGTTCGCAGAACAGGAAACGAAATAAATCCCTTATGAGAAAAACCAGAAAGGTGGATATGTCGTTTTGTCCTCTTTTTTTGAGGGTTTTTTGAGTGCAACTCGAATTCTTCAGACCCATTTACAAAACAAATTTCTTAGGCATCTTTTTAATACCAAGTTACAAAACTGTGCCAAATTTCAAAGTTCTCGGTTTAACACAACTCGAGATATTGAGAAGAAAGACAACACTTTTAGAAAATAATTGATTTCAAACTTTTATGGCTGTAATACTGCTCCAGACTTCCATAATTTTCAACTGTCTCGATAGTCCGTTTTTTAGGAATCCTAAATCTATAAAAATTCAGAAAACCGTTCAAAAATGGCGCCGTACGAAGTAGGAAACGGCGAAAGTCGTGAATTTATCAAGTCATTCACGCATTTTAGTTGTTAGCCAGGGCTCGGCAAATTGTTTGAGTTAATGTTTTAAAGTTCTGATAATTGGAATAAAAACAAAATAGTTGAGATAAAAAAAAACACCGAAACACGATTTTGTCTTATGATTTCTTCGATTACACAATTATAGTTAAGCCATGTTTTGAATATCGCAAGTTCAATGTAGCTACTCAAAAAATTTGCCCAGCACTGTTGTTAACTTCGTTTTAGATAGCGTTGAATGGACGGAAATATAAGCGTTTGAAGTAAAGTTTATCCTATGGGAGTGGACATTTATCTCAATTTACAAACTTGTTTTTCAATTTTTCAGATCCCTTCCAAGAATCACAATCGGAAAGAAGAAGAAGAACCAACTTCAACCAATCCAACCAATCGACATACCAACCCACAAGGGATGACTCCGGGATAGACTCATCCAAGATCTGGATACAGAGGAGGATAAGGAGAACGCAAAGGCAACCCGATACTCGAAGTACATGACACATCAATTCCAAATCCACGGCAAGGACACATTCTGGATCGATTTGGCTCCGCCGACATCAGACCCAATGGAGCAGGAGGAGGTCAGGAGATATAGTCATGAGACACTCGGAGACAAGCACTCGTTTTTGGAAAAGTGTGAGGAGAGGAACTGGGAGTTCTCCATTTTCCAGAGATCCCAGTTTGCGATAATGGGGATAATAGAAGAGATCAATAGGTTCATAGTTATTCATCATTAGTTGTTCTAAATGATACTTCTCTGTACTTAATCCCTCTTATAAATAATAAAACACATATTTGCAAGATTTGTTTATTTTACTGCCTTTTTGGAAAATATTTCGAGATCATTCATGTGTATTGATGCATGATCTTTTGATTTTTTGGAAATTCTATCTTAGATTACTCCAAGACTTTATCAACTATACGAATGCACAAATCTCAATCCCCCATTTCCCTCATATTTCCCGCTTTTCTAATTACACCTTCTTCCTAATCCTAATACGAGTTCATGTTCTGCGTCTACCCCTCCCGCGCAATGCTTCTCCAATAATCTGATATCCATGAATGCACACCCAGAAATTCCAATTGTAATAAATCAGAATATCAGAATGTTCGAGAAACGCAGGTGGGCGACTCGGAGAGGTTTGATGAAGAAGTAAAGAAAACTCCGCCCTTCTAGAGAAAAGTATATAAACTCCGTTGTCAGAGCCATATTTCCAATTTCGATCACTATGTGTAAGAGGTCGGGTATTAATATTTTTAATGAATTCTAATATTTTATTCTATCATTCCAAAAGATCTTGAGTTGGATGTAATTTTTCAGCTAGTGGAAAAAGTGAGTTTGGGTGGGGAAATTGTACCTCTTACTTTTGCGTATATTTGGTTGGAAAATTAAATTATCTTTAGAAGACTATGTGGGTTTTCCTGTGTATGTTCGGTGTTGGCCAGATCGTACTCTTCTCCGCTTTCAATTCAATTCCTGCCGAGACTGAGCCTCATTCCGTTCTGGATTTGGACACATCTGTCATAAGGATCCAGTTCTCCAAAGAATGAACCCCAAAGCGGTAGGCTTTTTAACTAACTCTAGGTACTAACTCATAACTAATTCAGGATCCCCCCGCCACCATGATGATTTTCAAAGTTCTCCTCATCGTATACCCAATATGGTTGTTCCATCAACAGAAAAACTCCAAAAAGACGGGGATGGTTCAAAAAAATCTTGGCCATGGTAGGGAAGTGGTTTGGAGTGCAGACCATAAAAACATTTTTTTCAGTTAGGGTTCCAACGTTAACTAAATAAACTTCTACAACGCGGAATTTATGATATATTTTAAAATGCTGCCCTTCGCTTTCCTCATCATCTACCCAATCTGGTTGTTCTGTCAATAGAATATTCAAAGTGAGTAATGCATTTCAGTTTCCAAATATCTTAGTTCCCAAGCGTCTGGTTTTGAAACGTCATGTAGCCGCTTAAATCAAAGTTTTTGAAATGACGGATAGGGGAAGGCGAATGGAAAAAAACGACGACGAAGTTCTCCTTAACGGTTTAAATAAATGAATTGTGTATTTACAGAAAACCCGTTGGCCAACTTTCATAATTATCGCTAGAATCGTGTTACTCCTCACTCACATCATCATCCCATGGTATTGGGTCTACGACCATTCGAAAAAACGTAAGTGATTTTGATCATGTCATTTAACATAATTAGCATAATTAAGCAATTAACGCATTTTTTCCAGACAGCAGCCTCAATCACCGCTATCCACTCTACAAATCCAGATCGCCGACAACATGGTATTGATCGAAATATTTTTATTGTGATTAAATTGATTTCATTTTTTTGAATAAACATTGTTAATACAAAAAGTGTGTTCTGTTTGGTTTTTCAGATTTTGAGGGGATTTAAAAAAATCATTTTTGCAGGGTTTAAAATTTTAAAGACAATTTTCAAGAGACTTTGAAGTTTACGGGGGGAGTTCAGGGTTAGGGGAATTTCACGCAGCTAAAGCGTCTACTTCTAAGCCGATTTATGCCAATTTCCAGAATTTTTTGTCAGTTTCTCGGCTGTTGCGGGTTTTTTCAAATCGATTCTACTAAAGTATGATTAAAATTTTCACATCGCAATTCTGGGAGTGCACTCGGGGGTATAAGATTAGTTAGAAGCATTGCGTAAAAGAGAGGAAACGCATGCACGCCTCGTATTAGGACTAGAAAGAAGGTGTAATTAGAAAAGCGGGAAATGTGAGGGAAAAGGGGATTTGAAGTTGAGTGTTGGGATTTGTGCATTCGTATAGTTGATAAAGACTTGGGGTAATCTATAGAATATCCGAAAGATCAAAAGATCATTTTTCAAAACATTTTAATGATCATAGGCGAATCATAGTACTGGCCAGAAATATATCATATTTTGTTTTTTTCAGTTATAAATTCCCAACTTTGACAGTTTGTCATAGTAAAACTAATTGTCCCACGAGATAACTTTTTATGGGATCAAACAGACGAAAAGTAGAACTTTATTTTTGTAGTTGGCCCTTTTGGGTACGGACACTCCCTAGCAATTTACATATCGATAAAATAATGTCCATCTCAAATCGACGCATTTTAGTACAAAATAATTCGATTTTTGAATTTGCACTCAAAATAATTATCGCTCTCTAGGAAGTGCGCGTACAAAAGAGTTGATGGTTACAAAAACAGAGCTCTACTGTTGATCAGTTTGATCCATAAAAAATTTACATTGTAGGAAAAATTGGTTTACAATGAGACACTCTCAAGTTGGACATTTTCAACTGAAAAAGAATTTTTTTTAAAATTGTTTTGTCCAATGCACAACTAAATATTTATTCATTTCAGTGATCAAATAAAAAGTATTTTATAAAAATTAAAATATTTTCCCTAATTCTCGGATGTCTCTCGTCTCTCGTCCTCGTCCTATCCACTCCCAGTAAACGACTCCTTTCTCTTTTTCGATTTCTTCCCATTCTTTGTCTGAAAAAAAGTTTTTCAAAGAATTATCGACAGTACCTAAAAAGCACTCACCACATGTTTTCTTGTCCAATACAACTACTATTTGTCTTCTCTAGAACCAGTATAGAGTTTTTGCATTCATCATCATCATTACCACTTTTTTTAGGAATCAAATTGGTGGTCAATGGATTAAAGAGGTTTGCCAGGTTACCTGAAACTTTTGGATATCAATGTGCTTTGAAAAAATTTAAATTAACTTACAGAAGAACGGATCGAGATAAGTTACGCAAGTTCTAATGTGTTCCTTTGCTTCTTCGAATCTTTTATGGAACTGTAATAAATAATCAGCAAATCGGAAAGCCACAACAAAACCAACCTTGTTCCGCACACTGAATTGCTTGCACCAAGTCATTTATTGCTGATGCAATAGCCGAAGAGTCCTCATTCACTGCTCGACCATTTGGAAACATTGCATACAAGGGACGATTGTCTGGAGGCTGGCAGACGAATACGAAAAGATTCTCATCTGTAAGAGACATAAATTTATAAGTACATAAGCTTGAAAACTCACCTTGGCCTTCGGAAGATTCCACTTCTTCAGGTGGATGTACTGCAAGAAGTTGGTGTAGTTCTCCTGAAAATCGTTTTTGAATGTCAAAATTTCAAGATTTAACTTCAGTTAACTTACTTTGATTGTGGTTGATCAAAGCTTGACGAGGAGTTTGGTAGAGTGGAAAGAGAGTGATGGAATTCGGTTGACGATCCTAGATGGTCTTTAATGAAATTTTAAGTTTAATGGAATTTATCGTGAGGTTGAGAGAATAATTGGCACACGGAAATGTGAATCGTTAGTAACTAAAAACCAAGTAAACCAGCAATGAAGGATCAGTCGGCTAACCCTAAAACTAACAAGTTACAATGAGCTTTGTTCCCAATATACAACAATAACCTATTTAGATTCACCCCATATGACCTAACAACAGGAAATTAAATTGTTTCCCTCAAATACGAGTAAAACAAAAATCCCGCACTAATTTCCTCACCCAATCTCACTTTTTCAACAGGTGCAACATCTATGGTCTGTGTTTTCACAGTGTAAACCAGAGTAGCATGGAAGTTGAAACTTCTCTTTCGGAAGTGGAAAGTCGGAAATTCATGCAACTCTGTTAAATACAGATAATGAACTATGTATTATATAATATCTAAGATTTTTTGAAATAATCAAATGAAATACTAGAATTCAAAGAAAATAAAGCAACCGAATCTTTTCCCTACAATATGGCCTAAATTGATATAAAGTGTGTTCTAGCGACAGGGTGTTTTCACTAGATGCCGCTTAAAGCAAAACCCTACGTATATCTTTCAGCCACAACTTACTCATTCCAATAGCTTCTCCCATCGTCTGTCAAATCTCCAATCTAACCAAACAGCATTTAAAATCAACAAATAAGAATATTAGAATTTAAAGAAAATATTGTAACCGGGCGACCTCTTCACATAGTGATCTGAATTGAAATGAAATTTATCTCTCACGACGGGGTTTATATACATTTTCCATAAATAGGCGGAGTCTGCTATCCTCCGTGCTCAAATTCCACCCGCCCACTCACTTTCGTATTTCATAAGATTGTCGTAAATTCGTCACTCACGCCTTCTAAATTATAATTATATCCTTTCATGTTTGGCACAACAATTAAATATCACCCTCCCACTGGATAACGCCCACTTTTATATCTCATAAGATTACCGGAAAAATATTGTGGAGGAAAAAGGAGACGTAGAGCACTAACTCCTTATAATAGTAATTGGAGGGGGTATAATAAAGCCAGCGTAAGGGGAAAATGAACGAGAAAGGATTAAACATTTGGAGGGAAAGTTTATATGATAGTTAATGTAATTAAAAATTGAAATATCAGAAAAGTCAAAGCCTTTAAGGAATTTTCATCACATTCGAAGGAAATTTTGGTAGGCTGATTTTGAAAGCAACTGAAATAATATTCAAAGTAGGGATAGAGAACAATTATTTTTAGGGGTTTTTTTCTTGAAATTTGTTTTTTGTTTGCGTGTTTCCCATTCCTTTCCGTTTCTTTTCACTTTTTATCTGTGTAGGTCCACGCGTTTCAGAAAATATCATTCTTATATATAAAACGCATGTGGGGTTTGTCCATCTGTCCCAATGTCCGCAAATTTTGAGAAATGAGAAAGAAAGACAGCCGGGCCCAAAATCGAACTTGCGCTCTTTGCGCAGAGACCGCCGCCTTGGACCACTCGGCCACGCGGACACATTTCTGAGAAGGTGAACACGTAAATAAGAAGAGGCCAGCCGGATGAAGCGCCGAAGGCGCGGCAGCTAGGCTGGTACTATAATATTTTTGGTATATTAATCTTCCAAAGTTTTTATCTCCCATTTCTTCTAAAGTTTATCAACTATACGAATATATAAGACCCCACTCTAAATTTCAAATCGCTATCTCACACGCTTACGCTATCTTAATTATACGTTCTTTGCGCTTCTAAAGTGAGGGGTTAGTTCCCCCCCCCCCCAGAATATTTCTCCGGCAATTCGATAGGCAGTGGTGTACTTTAAGAAGTCTCTTATCTTTGATATCAAAAGTTTAGAAATTTCAAGGTGGCCTGATTTGAGAGAGAGAAAAAAGTCGTCCTTTTGCGGAGAAGGTATATAAGTCTTGTCCTTAGAGGTGTTACTTTAACTTAGGTTTGATTGGATTGAGTATTCAATGGTGCGTGTCACAAATTTATGCTACATAATGAGATAAAGTGGGAGATAGAGGTAGGGCTTCACTTGAAATTAGAAAGGTTCCTTAAAGGCGTATTGTGGTCTGTTGTGATGTTTTCATATTTTAATAAGTGAGTTTTGGCGAGTTCATTTCCATAGTTCAAGAATTTTTTAATTTGGTCCACGACCCGCTGAGAGCGAGCGCCGGAAAGTTTGGTCATTGAAAGGGTCGCAGAAAATTGGGGGCCGTGGCCTAGAAATTCGACTTCGAAAAAATTGATTTTTTGAATTTTGACGGTATTTTCGATTAGTTTTGTTGTATTTCTTCAATAATTTCGATAGAAAACGGCAAATATTGATAGAAAAACACTAAAAACTCGAAAAATAACGCCAGAAATAGCAGAATACTGAAAAAACAACTTTACCGAAGTGAAATTTCTAGAAAATTCTCGCTGGCCAAACTTCCCGTTGGTTTTTTCAGTATTCTGCTATTTCTGGCGTTATTTTCGATAGTTTTTAGTGTTGTTCTATCAATATTTGCCGTTTTCTATCGAAATTATTGAAGAAATACAACAAAAATAATCGAAAATACCGTCAAAATTCAAAAAATCAACTTTTTCGAAGTCGAATTTCTAGGCCACGGCCCCCAATTTTCTGCGACCCTTTCAATGACCAAACTTTCCGGCGCTCGCTCTCAGCGGGTCGTGGACCGAATTAAAAAATTCTTGAACTATGGAAATGAACTCGCCGAAACTCATACATTAAAATATGAAAACATCACAACAGACCACAATACGCCTTTAAGTCAAAATCCCTGAAGTAGTCGTGAAATTATTGAAGTGTCCAAAATACTGCAGCTGTTATGCACCTGGTTGCAGGGTTGGAAAATTCGGGGCTGATAAAAACATTCGCAGGTCCGGATTCAAGAAATGTGCCCAATTTTTCACAATTTTCTTCGAAATTCAGGCTGCAATAAAACAATAATAAAAATTCAAAACTTTCAAATTTCTACAGAAGCCAGGGGATTAATCCAGTTCTCACCGTTTATTAAAATCTTTAAAATGCAAAATTTATTCATTTCGAATGGTTTGGTTCAATGTGATTCGGATTGTTGATCGAATGGTGAAGATTTGTTCAAACTTATGACACATTTTATTCAAAAAGTGATTCATTTCAACAGTTTTTGAGAAACATTGCAGAACCTGCCGAAAGTTCTATCTCCAATTACTCCTAAACTTTATCAACTATACAAATATATAAGATCGCACTCTTAACTTTAAAACTTTTCTCACACTCTTCCTAGCTATTGTATTAGGATGACAATAATAATAATTAACCTTTTTCCAACCTGGAAGTCTACACTCCTGAAATTTCTGAAAATGAATGGGAAAACAGGAAAAAATAAACATATGTATTGAAAGATAAACTGGATAACACGATAGTATTTTTATAATAAAAAAGTTAAGGGGGTAGGCAGTACATATTATATTTTAAAACCAGATTTTTGAAACTCGTGGGGACCAGCAGTGTAAAGATAATTAGAACTTTCTGGTTTTGAGATAAGTGATGATGTCGATTAATTATACCAGTACCAATATTGAGCGACAATGTAAACGGTCTAAAAAAGCTCTTCCCGGCGACAGTGGTATTACAGTTGCAGACGAAGGGAACACTGAAATTAAAAAAATCGGACTTTGGACACTGATAAACTTTTTTGTTGATTTTTCGCAATTTTTTTTGGCTAATAAATGCGCCACAGGTGCGCCCGACCGTTGTTGAGTAGTTTTAAAGATAAATTTGAGGATTGGATCTACAAAATTGATTGCAAAAGCAGCATTTTCGCTCACAAAAACTATCTAGTATGAAATCTTCGAAAAATAACAGGTTTTTGAGTTTTTAAAGACAAAAACTGTCTTGACTACTTTGCAATTAATTAACGTTTTGCAAACTTCTTTGGTCTATATCGTGAGCACAAAATCTCGGTTGTTAAATGTCCCAAATAGTCCCAAACCTATTGTTTTACAAAAGATTTTCAAAAAGAAAACAACACGGAGGTCACGGTGGAACAATTTCTCTTTAATGCCAGAGAGTTCAGAAAATCCTACAAATACAAAAAGACGCTGGACGATGAATATTGTCACTTACACCTTTGACGATCACAAAGCGATTCTTTCCATACCAAAAAGTTGCCTTCTGGGAACTTTGACTGCAACATTTTTGATCTTTTCACGACAAGTACACTCAAAACTTACATAAAATGCTGACTCTTTCCCGATTAACACTTCGGCGTCGATTGTGTCTAAAAATTCAATTTTCCTTCGTTTAAATATAATAGTTATCAGTTGAAACTCACCGTAACATATATTTTGTCTCCTACTCTGCGATTTTTCACATTCCAAAACAAGAATCGATTGTTTTCCATAAGATTTTCAAAAAGGAATTTGAGTGGACCGCTGAAGTACTTAAAAACTTAAGAATTCAGTTGCGTAGTCTTACTGGGAACCGATCCCGGGTTGAGATGGAGTTACATGTCGGAGGAGACGCAGATCAAATGTAAATAATGTGAATAAAAATGGCAACGTTTTCCTCTACTCCCTCTTTTCCTGGAATCCGTTTGAGATCTATACAAGGCAGGGCTCGTTCTTAAATGTTCCTTGAATTGTGACTTCGTTGATTGTGGTGATACGGTAGGTGCCGGCCAAAATCTTTGCCATCTCGGTTAGGCCTACTCGGTTATTGTTCCTGTATGACACCATACAAGCATCCGTTTTTTGAAGAAAGGTCACTAAATAATCCCCGATGAAGCGTTCGTCTGAAAAAAGGTTTTCATGGAGAGTGGGATACTAGCTTGGACAAAAACGGAGCTGAAACTTGTCCGGTTACGGTAATCTTTTGCACCGCGCTAGTTTTCTTCCGAGTTATTCCCTTCACTTACAACTCTTTATTCTTGTAAGCAATCGCCTCCTTTACAATTTTGATTTTCCACTTGAAGCGCAGATTTTTTGAAATAACTAGATGGATGACTTGGTTTTGAATAGTCCGGTTCAGTGTCAGGTAGACTACTGGCATCATTGCGGAACTCTGCTGCCACGAGACTTCGCCGACGATAAACGTGCAATCCTTCTCATCGAGACAATTTAGTGTGTACTTCTTCCCTGCAAATATCACTCTCTTTAGCTTTTTTTCTCCCGTAATGATGTTCAACGAGACAACCGGTATCTCCTTGTATACTGGCACGTTGTGTGGTATATAGATTCTTTCGAGATTGGAAGTGAAGAAATTTTAGAAATTCTAAGTTATAAGTTGACCAACAAGTCAAACGACAACTTTAGAAGAAGTAGATCTGCTGGAGCCTATGGTGGGGAATATAACGTTTTGAAACTAGGAAACTTTTCCCAAACAGATTGGGCGTTTAGCAGTCAGGAAGTTCTAGAACTAAGACGTTTTAAAACTATTTAGTAAATTTCATTACCGGCTGTTTTAGAACTGGTACGTTTTCGAACCTATAACTCAAAGAAAACAAGGTAACCGGACCCTCTCCTTAGATATTATTCTAAATTAATATGAAGTGTACTCGGGCGACATGGTGTTTCAATCAGATGTCCTCAAAAGTAAAATCCTTCTCCCCACTTACTCATTCCAACAGCTTCCGTCGCCGACTGTGAAAACGTCTGATCTAACCGAACATCATTGCAAATAAACAAATAAGAATATTAGAATTTTAAGAAAATATTGTAGCCGATGACCTCAACTCATGTAGTGGTCGAAATTAGAAGTTTAGATTTCACGACGGGGTTTATATACATTTTCCATAAAGGGCGGAGTCTCCTCTACTCCATGCTCGAATTTCACCCACCTGCCCTCCTTCGTATTTCAAAAGATTACGGGAAGAATGTTATGCAGGAACGAGGAGACGCAGAACTCTAACTCCTCACATTTGAAATTGGAGGAAGGTATAATAAAGACAGCTTAAAGGGGGAAGAGAAGGGAAAGGATTAAAATCTGAATGGAAATTTGTTAAACTGGGAGGGTTGGATAGGGCTTAACTTGAAATTTGAGAAGTTCGTTTAGTCAAAATTCCTGAAATAATGCTCAACGTATTGTAGCGTTAAAATCCCTGCAGATGTCATGCACCTGGCTGTAATTCTTGCTAATTCTATCCAGTTTTCTCCAATTTATTAAAATTCTACTAGAATGAAAACTGTGTCAAACTTCTTCTTGTTGAACATAATAGCATCTGGAAATGAAGTTTATTGCGCTAGTTACATATTTGCGGGCTGATTTTTATTACCTCTTCATGTTTTTGCATGTATCTTCTACTCTTTCACCATATGAATTGTACTCATTTGAAAATGTACCTATTGGATTTGATGTGTGCTGTTGACAGTCTCCTGGTCCCCGAATCAGGGTCCTGTCCCACTCCAAACTAAAATGTAATAATTGTTTTCTAAATTATTCTAATTTAGTTTACATTTACTTCATATTTTACTTTCTGTTATTTTCTCCCCTTTTCCCTGTTTCTTTAACTTTATTGGAAGCGGAAACAATTCCCTTTCAATTCAAATCACCGCCAAAATCGTTGTCTGCGTCTCCACTATCAAAGGCGCACGCTATTAACAACATCACTGGTCTCGCCGCGCCGACACACAGGAAACGAGTGTAACCGTAGCTGACCGACAACAACGACTTGGCTTAATTATAATTTATTCAGTCTTTTTTTTAGTTTTGTTCTTCTAACAATTCTCTCTTTTGTTGTTTGTTTAAGAAGTTGTTCGTGAGCCTCGCCGGCGTCTCTCTGGACACCCCTAAGCTTTAATAAGCTAGGAATCCCCTGAGCGACTCCTCGAATACCTCGCTTACTCTTTTTATGTTAATTTCCTAAAGGAAATAATCGATCAGGTTTTTTAATGCAGGCCCTCGCGGGTCATGCTTTTTACCCTGAATAAATCGGTTATTTAATACACGTGTTAACTGTACAGCGGGACACTTCCTTTTACCTCTGAACCACCTAAAACGGAAGTATATTTTGGGCCCATGTTCCCACCCCACTCGGCACATTACCGGCGGCCTTCTGGAGACAGAAGGAGTGGCCACATGTGCTGATAAAACGTAGATGTTTGTCATCACTACAATCTTTAATAATTGGCAAAGCATTAAAAGTATATGTCAACAGTCATCAGATTCGTATCAGAACAGAATTATTAGACAGTGGTAAACTAAAAAAATGTCTTTTGCAGATCATTTTTGTAATTGACCACATTTTTATAACTCCACCCCCATTTGAGATATGCGCCTTTAAAGATTGGAGGGTGAGACGGTGTGACTTTTCTCTCCCTCTCGCTTCCTCTAAACTACCATTTCTAAAGGAGCATATCTCAAAAATGGATTGAGTTATTAAATTGTTGGAAGCCGCAAGATCAGAGTGGATTTAGGACGTCCCGCTGAGCGAAGATTATTAGAGAGTACCTCTAATTTCGGGAATTCTTTTAGAACTTGACAGAGAATACTGTAATCCTGTATTGTGTGATGTTCTCGTTAAACATTAAGATAATACATATACATAACAAGTGAGGTCAATTGTGTCACAAACATGGGAAGATTTTTCCAACTCCAGGGAATAAAGATGAACCATCTGTCCAGAAATTTCACTTTGGTTGTCATCATCTATGTACTTCACAATGGGGTCATGGGAAACCTTGTTGGCCATGTCGTAAAATGCACTTACAAGGGAACTCCTTTTAGAAAATGTTTGAGAATGTGCTGAAAATTGGTTCATAGGTAGTTGCGACCATTCTGAATACGATGGTCACAAAATCTTTTGCCCCTTCCTGCTCTGGAGCTTAAAAAACAAGCTCGAAACTTGCTCCGCTCGCACTCTTGTCACTCCCTTCTGGACAATATTTTACTTTGGCTTCGGTGGATCAGTGATAGTGGGGGACATTTCAAATCTTTTCTGCTAGTCTCTCTAGAAACTAATGTAGGGTAAGTGCTAAGTGCATCTTACGGCAGATGGTCTACGAGTTTTCCCATGTGAAGTACATAGATGATGACAACCAAATTGACATTTCTGGGCAGATGGGTCACTAATATTCCCAGGAGTTGGAAATATTTGGTACAATTGTATTCAGATTTTTCGCGACAAGAACGGCAAATAGACCACGAGCGAGAGAATGTAGAAAAAGAAGAGATATTAAAGAGATAAAATAAACTTGCCCAGCCTCCTTTGCTCCGCCCCCTACCCTGTATACAATGTTTCTCTCATTCACCTTCATTCCACAAAAAGGCCTCATAATAATCGGAGAACGTCTTCTCAGATTATTATGGGGTCTTTTGGAGGCTTTACTGCATGAGCTTCGACAACCAACCGTTGATTCTAATTCAATTCTAACTATTTTTTTTACTGATTCTATGGATTTAGGCTACGAATGGATTTTTAAGGTAAATTTTGTTTATTGTGAAGCTGAACGGGGACAGTACAGTTCAGTTCTGTGTTTTAGATTGTGGCTTTTGTTCTTGATGGGATCACTTGATAGTCGTAATGCTGAAATGTGATTAAGTGACATTTTTGAATTGGCCTCGGCAGGTTCAGAATTTGATAAAACTTGGCATACTTTCGACTACTTCTTATGCAAAGGCATATTGTGGTCAGTTATGATATTTTCATATCATAATGTATGCGTTTCGGCGAGTTGATTTTCATACTTCGAGAATTATTTGTTAGGTGCAGAAGCCGCTAAGTGAAATTATTACTTCGAAGTCAAGGTTCTATGTCACGGCCCTCAATTTTCTTCGGACGTTAGTTAAAAATCTGACATTTTCAGAAAAAACACTGAAAATCTCAAAAATTGCAACATTTTGTTTAGAATTTATTTCAAAAATGTTTCGAAACCGGATGTTTTGAAACTGACACCTTGGTATATACGAAAAACCTACAATAAAGAAAATATGTAGAACATCATAAACTTCTAAACATTTTCAAAACAAAGAATGAAACCTGGATAATGGGCTTCGAAAACTGCATCCATAATTCACCGTATTTTTTAAGTTGTTCAATTTTCAATATACACTCTGTAATATAGAGTTTCTTAAGCGTTTAGTGTGAGCCATATCACTTTTATTCAACTTTGGAGAATGATCATTTTGTCTATTAGGCATACATATATAATAGAAAACCGACCAAGAGTGGTTGGAGCATTACATGGAATGTATTTTGACTGCTACCCCTAAAGTACTGTTTTTTTTGCTCATTCGATGAGTTTTCTTGAGACAAAATGACTCATAAAGGGTTTTCCTGTGACGTGACCTTGTTTTTGTAAAATTGAGATTTTTCGAAAATGCTATTTTTTCGAAAAAATTTTTTCATTAATTTTTTTCATTATTTTACCGGATTGCTCAGAAAATATGCTTTGCACATAATTGTAGCAAATTTCATGTAGTTTTTGACAAAAATATGAAACTCATGAAAAAATAATTTTTTGATCCTGAAAAAAGTAAAAATGTGACACCCTCCAAAAAAAAATTTTTTTTTTCGAGGTCGGCAGAGGTGACATACATATGGTAAGAAAGTACAACTTATGTGGATTATTTTTTCATATAGCACTATAGTCGCTTCCAGTTGAAAATTAAGGAAAAAATTGATCTGAAAATTTTCATTTTTCGAAAAAATGTGACATGCTGGAAATGAGTTCGAATTTCTAATATTGTCCACGCTCCTAATCAAATTTAATAAAAAGAACTATTTTCAGATTATGTTTTACTAATTTCAAAAAAGAAAATACATCCCTGTTCACTTCTCTTGTCATAACACTCACTCAAAAATTGCAAGTTTTCTCATGTGGATGAAATTCAATTGCTCATAACTCCTCTAAAACTTAAGCAAACTTGCTCAAAAGCTCAGAACAATCCAAAAATGACGATTGCTTTTCAAAAATTATAATTGGGCTGTTTTTCGAAAAATTATTTTTTTTCGATTTTTGATAAGGGGGGACCACATGAAATTTTTCCAGAAAACGAAATTTTTTTTTTTTGAAAACAACCAGAATTTACCGTTTTTAGCATCTATTCTTGTTTATAAACTAGTTTTCAGTTGTTTTCGAAAAAAAAAAATTTTCAAGTTTCTGGAAAAATTTCATGTGGTCCCCCCTTATCAAAAATCGAAAAAAATTATTTTTCGAAAAACAGCCCAATTATAATTTTTGAAAAGCAATCGTCATTTTTGGATTGTTCTGAGCTTTTGAGCAAGTTTGATTAAGTTTTAGAGGAGTTATGAGCAATTGAATTTCATCCACATGAGAAAACTTGCAATTTTTGAGTGAGTGTTATGACAAGAGAAGTGAACAGGGATGTACTTTCTTTTTTGAAAATAGTAAAACGTAATCTGAAAATAGTTATTTTTGTTAAATTTGATTAGGAGCGTGGACAATATTAGAAATTCGAACTCATTTCCAGCATGTCACATTTTTTCGAAAAATGAAAATTTTCAGAGCAATTTTTTCCTTAATTTTCAACTGGAAGCGACTATAGTGCTATATGAAAAAATAATCCACATAAGTTGTACTTTCTTACCATATGTATGTCACCTCTGCCGACCTCGAAAAAAAAAATTTTTTTTTGGAGGGTGTCACATTTTTACTTTTTTCAGGATCAAAAAATTATTTTTTCATGAGTTTCATCTTTCTGTCAAAAACTACATGAAATTTGCTACAATTATGTGCAAAGCCCATTTTCTGAGCAATCCGGTAAAATAATGAAAAAAATTAATGAAAAAAATTTTTCGAAAAAATAGCATTTTCGAAAAATCTCAATTTTACAAAAACAAGGTCACGTCACAGGAAAACCCTTTATGAGTCATTTTGTCTCAAGAAAACTCATCGAATGAGCAAAAAAAATCAGTACTTTAGGGGTAGCAGTCAAAATACATTCCATGTTAGTTGCATGAAGGATTAAAGGATTTTATCAATTAGTATCAGGAGCGGGAAAATATTGAAAACAGATTTTTGCCATTAGTCCTAGATAGAAAAAATTGAAAACTAGCATGAAATTGTGTTAGTCTAACGTTTTTCAGGCAGTACTCATCAACCTCGGACGGCTCGTTTTGTGACTCTACCAGTCCACCAAGCACCAGCACTTCCAATGTTTGGTGCTCCAACTTATGCTCACATGGTTATGTTTGTTTTCAGATGTACATAACATTAGTTCGTACATATTTTCGTGTTTTCAGACAACTCAATTCCACAATTCAATGCGTTCTCCAGCTTTTATGGCTCACCATCCAATTTTTTGCGTTCCCAGGACAACCACCAAACCAACCGGTGCCTTTCGAAACACCGTTTTTTGGACATCCAGGTAAGAGTTAGCTTTGTAAAATCAACTTCATAATAGAACGTTCAGGAATTGTTTACCAAATCCCGTTTTGTCAATTTTTCAGGAATCCAAGCCGACATGAGGAAAGCTGAATTCTTCCGACCAATCATGAACGAAGTGTTCCAAATTCTTCGGTCTCCTGCAATTCTTGGAAATGGAGAGAAGTTCAGAACACGATTTTGAATTTATTCATGTACGTTTCTTATATTTTTCGAAAGTATTCAATTCTAGTTGTTTCAGCTGTTCAACACACTGTCCATTGGAGCGCAGACACTGCTCGTATGAATTTGTCCACTCAATTGTGTTCCACATTGATTGCTATGACGATTCAAAGGTAATTGGCATAATATTAACTCATTTACATAAATATCAAAATTCTTTTTATCGCATTATGTTATTTTCGTTAAGAATCTCTAAATTTTTGAAAAATATCTTTTTTCCTCAATAAAACTGTGTTTTTATATGAATAGCACTATTGATTGTTTTTACAGTAGGTGACCTCTCGTTAATCTGCTACATCAAGAAAAAAGGAAGACAGATATTACCGTCCGCCGTTGCATGCGGGCGGGAGGGTGATGGGCGGCAAGAAGGCAAATCTTTTTTCTCTGATATTTTCAGACTACGAATGCACAAATCCCAAATCCGTTTTTCCCTCAGATTTTCCGTTATTCCAATTACACCTTTTTCCTGAGCCTAATACGAGGTGTTTATGTTCTGCGACTCTTTCCGGCTTGTTATACCTTTAATACACTTATCTAACTTTGTCTTATTCTTGTCAGTTTCTTTCTGTCGAAAATATTTTTTTTTTTTACTTCCGTCTTTACTTCTAATGAGATCTGTCTGGAATTTGCCAGGTAATATGATGTGAGGTACCGTGCTGTAAGGCTGTTAGGATTACTTTCGTGAGCCGAAAATTTAGACTAGTCGAGTTTATTTAATACAATGCAGAAACTTCAAGCAACTGCAATGACAAAACATTTGCACTTAAATATTTCATGGAAATTTTGGCTTTTAAAATGATATTTTAATACGATCTACCAGTTTTTGTTCGTGTTTTGTTCCCACAACTTTTCCATATCTTTTCCAATGTGAAACGAGTGACAATGTCGTTTGATTTTAATGCTTCAAATTTTACGTCGCGGAATCGTTTAGGAGTTTCCATGAGAACATGAACGTACGTAAACACAATATGCTAATCTCCTCTTGACCGACTAAGACCAAGCAGCAAATAGAAATATCAAGGAGGTGGAAATTCGTTTGTATTGATTTAAAATGAATTATTATTATTATCAATCGTAACTTTCAGCGTGTGTCCTTTTTTTCCATTTAAAAAAGTTCTGGACTGATTCACTAGATTAAAAAAAACTTCATTAAAATTATTGCAAAAATCAACAGTATTAACAAAAATATATAGTTGACACAGGCGGAACAACGCATTACAATAGATCCGTTGATAATGGGATAATACTTGCATAGCCGACTTGGAGATGTCAGTGATGGCTGGAAAAATGTTGAGTTTTACTTTTTCCATAAAAACACTGCCCAGCACAATTAGAGAGCCTTTTTTTTATCTAAGCATCTTACATACATTCCAACCGTCTTACACTTCTCGAATCGACATCCTCTACATTTCAGCATTTTGGCTCGCCAACTTTAAAGCGCTATATTTCAAAAAAAGCGGAAATGGCAAAAAAATTGTCAATTACAAAAATGTAGCCATGTAAATTTCCTACATTTTACCAGTTTTCACTTTTTCCATATCTCTTCACCCCACCGAGATACGCCATTTCAAAGATAAGGAGGTAGAGAGTAGGAGGGTGCAGAGAAGCGAGACGCTCTAACTGTCTGCATCTCTCCACAATTGCTTGAATAGCTGTAACTCGGCGGGGTGAAGAGATATCAAAAAGTTGTCAAATACGAAAATAGAGTAATTTTAAAGCGCTATTACTTTGTTGTTGACAACTTTTTGATAGCTTGACACCCCAAGGAGTTAAAGCGTTCAAAAAGTTTACTATTTTTGTAGTTGACGACTTTTTTCAAAAAATGGGGATTTTAAACGAAATTTATGTACACTCACCTGGATTACAACAAAATACTAAAATCAGCAGGAGATACTCTTCATGCGAAATCTTCATCCTTGCAATATGACCAACTAATTCCAAATCTTTAGTCCACCCATCATTGCAGTACATCTTCTTTTTCGAAAATCTCAGTTTTTTTTTAAAGCACCATGACTCCAATGAAATATCCCAATTTCCGCCTGTTGTATTGTAATATTTGCGTTTTATCCTCTGCACCAAGGATTTGAATAATATTGCAATTTAAAAAATATAACATGGTGGGGAATTGGCTTGAAAATTCATCTGGATTGATTGCCGTTTTCTGGAATAAAATTGTTCATCTTTTTCAAAAATCAGAAACCTTTTCTCTCACCAAATTATCTAATTTCTTCAAATTTTCCAATAATTCAGACATGTCGTTTTTTTCCGCTGACATCTCTTTCGTCCTTGTTTCCACACCAATATCCATATTCATCCCCAGTCTCTTACACTTCTCGAATCGACATCCTCTACATTTCTTTTTCTCGCAAATTTCTTCGTTGGGTCGGTTGCATTTGTAGTTTTGTTTTTTCTACTGCTATACGACGGAAGGACATGCGCTTGCAATGATGGAGATAACCTGAAACGAATTAGATGAGAGACGCAGAAATTTAGAGTGTCTGATTGTTTGCGTGCTCATTTTTTTGTCTCAAAGCTCCAGTTATCTGGTCCAATTTTGTTTTGTGTGTTTTTAGGCCACGGAAAATTCTTCCTCATCCGTTTCACTATAATTCATAAAAAATGGTAATATTTTTTAGTGTTGTCAGGCTATTGATAAAACGATACATTTTAAGAGAAAACTATGAAAAACGTAAGGAGAAGAATTTCTGGTGGCCTAGAAACCTAAATACAAAATTTCGGCCAGAGCACGAATCCAAATGTTTGAATTCGATTGGGGTTTTTTTTGAGAATTATCGATAATTTCCTAAACATTCTGAAACAAATTCCCAAAGTCACGAAATTGCGCTTTAAACATTGATTTTTTGACCAGTCGCGGGTAATTTTATCAATTAGAAAAAATCTCAATAAAAACTCACGCCGTAACGATACCGGTAAGCAGTTCTATCACAAATTAAGCAGATTTTAGCGTTGTTCCAGTTGTCAGACATTTCAAAAATCAACGATATATCTGAAAGTAGAAAAAGGATTGTGAAAGAAAATCTCGATTTTTTTTCATAAGATGTACATCTTCTCCTTGATGCATATGATTTCACGCAAGAAAAGAGGGAGATAAGAAAGGTGTCCTTTTCCAAATTTTTTTCGAATTTTTTTCAAGTTTTCATAAAAAAAGTGATCATTTGTGACTATTTTTCAAACTTTCTTCTAATTCTAGATGATAGTCGAAAATTTGACTTTTTCGCGAAAAAATTTATTAATTTGAAAATTTGACTTTCGCATTTTGCCGGGCCTTGACAACTATGTATCATATGGTATGTTGCCACCCGTTCTTCATCCACTTCTAATTTTCAGATGAAATCTAGAAAACAGGGAAGTTCAGTTGTTTTTTTCAATTAATTACACGCAAAAGTAAAACAATCGCATCGATTTGCTCAAGAAAACTCACTTTTTCTAAACGTACGCAATGAAATATTACAGCCATTTCAAAATCTGTCGGAATAATCAAATTAAAATACTAGAATTCAATAAAAATAGGAATACCCGACCTCATCTCAAATAGTGGTCTGAATTAGAAGTGCGCATGTGACGATGGAGTTTATATACTTTTTCCATAGAAGGGCGGAGTCATGTATACTTGATAAGCAGACCTCAACAAGCCA
This sequence comes from Caenorhabditis remanei, assembly GCF_010183535.1. Taxonomy (NCBI): domain Eukaryota; kingdom Metazoa; phylum Nematoda; class Chromadorea; order Rhabditida; family Rhabditidae; genus Caenorhabditis; species Caenorhabditis remanei. The sequence goes on along the minus strand of NC_071333.1, from coordinate 2,072,228 downwards.
CCCACCTGCTAATCTCGAACATTCTGATATTAAACTTGTAGAATTTCTTGGAGTGCACTCATGAGGATTAGATTAGTGGAAAAGCATTGCACAGGAGGAAGGAGACGCAGAACAGAAAACCTTGTATTAGGATTAGGAAGAAGGTGTAATTAGAAAAGAGGGAAATGTGAGGGAAACGGGGATTTGGGATTTGTGCATTTGTATAGTTGATTAAGTCTTGGAGTAACCTAAGATAGAGTTTCCAAAAGATCAAAAGATCATGCTTCAAAACACTTGAATGATCATTGGCAAATTAGATATAGTACACAGCGTGGTCACGCGACGCTTTTTCCTATTTTATTATGACGCGTTCTGTCTTTCTATTTCGTTTATTACTACTCTTTCTTGATCAGTTTTTTTGATGCACAGCGAAATAATTATTCATTTCAATAATCAAACAAAACAGGGAAGCTAAAAAAATATTTTTGCATATCTCAATGATGTGTCTTGAGAGAATGACATCAATGTCCAAATATTTTCAGCCTTTCTCTCACTGCCTCCAAACAACCATTTTTAAAGGCGCATATTTCGAAAAGTGGTGAACCATAAAAATAATCTGCAACAAATTTTGCACATATCTGTAGTTGACAACGTTTTTATCGCTCGACCCACTTTTGAGATATTCACCTTTAAAATTGGTAGTTTAGAGGGAGCGAAAGGGAGAGAAGAGGAGAGAGACTCAGAGAAACGAGATATTCTTTAATATTTTGAAGCGCGTATCTCAAAAATGGGTAAAGCTATCAGAAAGTAGTCAACAATAAAAATGTGCAAAATGTTATGAAAATCATTTTTGTAGCTGACAACATTTTCGAAGCTTCCCATACTTTTGAGATATGCGCCTTTAAAGATGAAAGTTTATAGACAACAAGGTGGAGAGAAAATTGGGGAGACGCCGAAAAACGAGAAACTCTTTTAAATTTTGGAGCGCGTATTTCAAAAATGAGCAAAGCTATCAAAAAGTGGTCAACAATAAAAATGTGCAAAATGTTATGATAATTATTTTTGTGGGGGTACTCGATTTTAGAACTCGGAAAGATAGAACTGCGACAAAATAAAACTGCAACAATATAGAACAGACAAAAATAGAACTGAACAAAATGGAACTGCGACGAAATGGAACTGAACGAAATAGAACTGCTACAAAATAGAACTCTAGTTCGAATGGAGCGCGTTTGCATTGGCTACTTTTTAGAAGAATTATAACCAATTTTCGATGAGAAAAGTCGAGTAAAAACACTTATTTTATTAAGATAAAGTCATTGTCTATTTAATAGTCAACAAAAAACTGTATAAAATTATATTAGACAAGCCCAATAAGCATTTTCAAAACCAGTGGTAGAGTTCTATTTTGTAGCAGTTCCATTTCATTCAGTTCTATTCCGTGGAGTTCTATTTTGTGGAATTCTATTTTGTAACTGTTCTATTGTGTTCAGTTCCACTTTGTAGCAGTTCTATTTTAGTCCGTTCTATATTGTTACAGTTTTATTTTGTCGCAGTTCTATCTTTCCGAGTTCTAAAATCGAGTACCCCCATTTTCGTAGCTGACAACATTTTCGAAGCTTCCCATACTTTTGAGGTATGCGCCTTTGAAGATGATAGTTTGGAAGCAGTAAAGAAGGGAGGTGAGGGGGAGAAGAGGGGGAGACGAGGGAGAAACGAAGATAAACAAGACACCCTTCTTTTTAAAAATGTTATTATCGTCAAATTTTCTGCTGTAGTCAAGAATTGCAACCAACAGTACAGTAAACAACGGGACAGTAGTCAAGACAAAAGTAGACTAGACCAGCTAACCTCCATTTTTCAACAAATTATCACCGCCACAACTATCGTCCATGTTGACGTAAATGTTGTGAATTTGATTCTTATCCTTTACTTAAATCGAATACTTAAGAACACGGTCGTCGATTACATAAATGTTTATTGATGGAAACTGAAGAATTAGAAAAGTAAAGTGAAATTTAAAGAGGAGTACTAATACTAAAAAGGGCTTAATGGGAATAAACGAAGTAACAATCGGAGGGAACGGGAATTGAAAATGGGGATTGGGTGTGATGGGATTGGGATTGTACTGGGATTGTGAATGGGATTGGGATGGGTGTGATAACGAAAAATACCAGATAAGTCAAAAATTTCAAAAAAAAACATGAAGAAAGATCATTAACGGAAAATGAAGAGACATTCAGCCGAAGATTTGGAAGAGACCAATCGAAATAAGTAGCATGAAGAAATCGTGGAATATTCAAATTGATCAAGTTCAATTTTTCAAAACTTACCAAAAAACTTGAAACAGTGAAGAATATTGTTGTGGAGGCCAGGACGTTTAGGAACTTTGACATTTGGACACTAAATGTAAGAAAGTATGGAAAATAAGAAATTTTTTGCAAATTATTTAAAATCGGACAGTAAATGCATCATTTTTTGCAAATGTTTAGTTCTGAAACGTTCTGTTTGCAAGGTGTCATGGTTTCTGGCTTGAGTCTTGATATCTTATTGGAAGAAAGCATGTGACAAATTGAAGAAAACTATCAAAACGGCTCCGGAACGTTTGGAAATCAACATTTTTGAAAAATTTGCATTTTTTGAGCAATGTTAGCCAATATCAAACAATTTTGACCAATCTCACCCAATTTTAGCAAGAATTAGCCTATCTTGGACAGTATTAGCCGATCTCAAACGGAATCTGAAAATCTGAAATCTGAAAACTTGAAAAAAAAAACACATTTCTTGAATTCGCATAGGTTCATTCTCTTCTAATTTAATAAAATAGTTAAAATACAATATTTAAACAACAGTGAAAGTTGCAGTTGCTCTTGTATCCAAATAATTCTCGTAGTCGTTCATCGTTCTGAAAGTATAATAAGTATAGTGATAATTATTTTATAGAATATTCTATTAGCTGGACACATCACATACAACTGCGCTCCACCGAAATGCTCTTGAAAAATGTCTACGAAATTTTCTTTGGTTTCGGTAGAACGCGGTTGTACCGTGCTTCTGATCTTTAGGAACTTTGTGCTCCTCGAGGATCGCAATGAACTCATTGAGATCCATTGTCTGATGGATGTATTTGTGACTTTTACTGCCTCCACGGTATTTGTTCAAGCGCTCTGAAAAAACATAATGGGTGGATAAATAGAAAAGAGACTAAGATCGGCTAAGATCGCCTAAGATCGTCTTAGATCGGCTAAGATCGCCTAAGATCGTCTTAAATCGGCTAAGATCGCTAAGATCGCCTAAAATCGGCTAAAATGGTAAAATTATTCTTTTCTGTGTGTTTTAAATTATTTTATGCCATCTTTTGCGGTTTACTCTTGGTTAACTAGCTTCAATTAAAATTTATCAATTTCTTTCTCATTATTGACTTCTGTACCGACTTTCAGAGTTTTTGGTTGAAAATGACTCAATATAGATTTTCAGATTTTAAAATAACTTTACAATTTAACCTACCGTTATGATTGAAAATGATTGTTCATTGTTTTTGCAAAATATTTACAGTTTTAAAAAGAAGGGTAACTTTTCAATTGATTTTTAAGCTTAGTTTGGCTTTTTTGCAAAATTCTGCAAAATTTACAAGCTTAACTTTATATCGGTATCGTTTCAAAACGGTACAATTGCATAAGATCAGCTAAAACCGCCTAATAATGCCTAAAATTGCCTATGGCCGTCTAAGATCGGCTGAGACAATCCAACACTCACCCTCCAACTTTCGTTTTCCTTCGTCTGGTTTCTGCTTGGTCAAGATAATCAGAATTATCTCTTGAGCTTCCTCCTTGAAAACCCGACGAGCTGTCTCACCAGCGGCCGGCGCCATTGTACGAAGGTAGATCACTTTTTGGCAGTTTTTCTGGAATAGCTACAGTACACCCCATACACCTTTTAGACCTACCGAAAAATCCGTTAAATTTCGCATGTATATCAGCATGGCATCGTTTTTCTCCCTTTCCCCGGGACACGCTCCTAATATGTTTTTCTGGATCCGGAGGACATCTCGTCTGTCTAGCAGGTAAAACTTGATATCTATTACCCGAACGATTTCCGACAGCTCTCGAATGATATAGGTGAGAGTGTTGGTTTCTGTTTCGGCATACCAGGTGAGCTAGAAAATAGAAATTTATATGAAATTTAAAAATTCAGAGGAAAAGGCCATAGCTCAAAGACACTAGAGTAGAGCAGGGCGGTACGGATCCCAGATTCATGAATTTTGAGTGAATCTTTCAAGGTAAAATATGCGTAGATGGTATAGGAGATAGCGCTGACCCGGAATCATTTTGAAGGCTAATTTCACTAAAATTCACTAATTTAATCACCTTAATCACCATAACCAGAATGTACCAGGTGTTCAAGTGCTTGTGGTTCGCTATCACATTGACATGTTCTAAAAAACTGGGACGTTTTTGAACTGGAATCTTCATCGATACAGTGTGAATAAGCCTGAAAGTTGAAATTCCAGGCAAATGTGCTAAATACAGGTGATGAACTACATATCATATCTAATTACAGCCTATCTCAAAAGATTACGGGGAAAACATTGTCTTGAATTCGTCACTCCCGACCTCTAAATGCTAATTATACCCTTTCATGGTTTGCATAACAATATGATTTCACCCTTACACCACCTTACTGAATTAGAGCCGTTTTTCGTGAATACGAGAATAAAATGCAGGTCGGAGGAGACGCAGAACACTAATTCCTCATATTTGAGATTAGAGGAAAATTTAATGAAAATATCACGGAAGGAAGGGGAGGGAAAGTTGAGACAAGAAAAATTAGAAAAATTGAAAGAGTCCAATACTTTGAGAAACGTTCAAAAAATTTGAAAAAAGTCATAAAAAAAGACACTGTCTCTGAAATCTTTCTAAAAATGTGCATACAAGCATTTCTTTGTTTTAAGGAATCCTCTTGAAAGGAGGTCTCAGTGTTTTTTGGGACCTTCAAGATTACAAAGGTGATTTAAGCTGGAATTGAGCCCAAAGATCTTCTAGAAAAATCAAAAAAAGTACTAAACTCGAAAAAATTAAAGTAACCGGGTGTTCCAACCGGATCCACTCTAAAGTGAAACCCTACACACATATCGCAACTTACTCATTCCAATAGCTTCCGCCACCGATTGTGGAACATCCAATCTAACCAAACATCATTTAAAATATATAAATAAGAATACTAGAATTTGAAGAAAATATTGTAGCGGGTCGACCTCATCTCATGTAGTGGTCGAAATTAGAAGTTTAGCTTTCACGGCGCGGTTTATATACGTTTTCCATAGAAGGGCGGAGTCTCCAATACTCCATGCTCAAATTTCACCCACCCGCCCACCTTCGTGTCTCAAAAGATTACGAGTGAAATATTGTGAAGAGGGAAAGAGACCCAGGACACTAAATTCTCATATTTGAAATTGAAGGAAAGTAGAATAAACACAGCGTAAAGGGAAATGCAAGAGAAAGGATTAAATTTAGAAGGAAAAGTTACAAAAAAGGTAGAGCATAACTTGAAATTCGAAAGGTTCCGGGAGTCAAAATCCCTAGAGTAGTGCTAATATTCTGCAGCTGCCGTTGTAATTCTTGCCAAGGGGCTAATCCAGCTTTCTCCATTCAGTAAAGTCCTACAACTTCAAAGTGCAAACTTTACTAATTGCGAGTGTTTGGATCAATGTGAATGTGATGTTCGATTGAATACTCCATGATGCTCAAATTTTACCCACCCGTCCACTTTCGTATTTCAAAAGATTACTGGAAAAATATTGTTATGAATTCGTCACTCTGAGTTCTAATAATACCCTTTCATAGTTTGCATAATAATCTGATATCACCCTTCCCCCATCAGGGCGGAAGAGACGCAGATCACTAATTCCTCATATTTGAAATTGGCGAAAGATGTGATAAAGACAGCGGAAAAGGGAATGGAACAAAAGGAGGCGAAGTTGATACGAGAATTGATGGAATCGGTAGTAGAAAAAATCGAAAGAGACAATGACTTTAAGGAACGTTCGAAACATTTGAAGAAAATCATGAAAATCTTATTTTCAAATTAAACATTTAAATGAAGGTAACTTATGGGTTCTCCTTCTTGGAGTCCGCTCATTGCACTGTGTGGCAAGTCGATGGTTTTTTCGAAATTTATTTTCTTCTGTTTTAGTGTTATACGCCTTGTTCCCTTCAATTCCTTTTTTGTCTGTATGAGTTGTATAGAAGTACATTTTTGCCTTGGTTTATTGATCTTCCTAATTTTCAATCTCCCATTACTCCTAAACTTTATCAACTATACGAATACGTAAATTTGCATTCTAAGTTTATGAACTCCTCTCTCAAATACTGAGCGCTATCTTAATTATACGTTCTTTGGGCTTCAATTATGAGAATCTGCATTTCGTTTTCTCCTCGAAATTGTACTTTGGCATCTTGATTCGCAGTAGTGTACTGGTGAGTCAAAGTGGAAAATGAGAATACGGCTTAACATGAAATCTGAGAAGTTCCGAAGTGAATCAAAATCCCCAGAGTGTTGCTAAAAATATTGAAGTGTCGAAAGTCCTGCAGCTGTCATGCACCTGGCTGTAATTCTTGTTAGGGAATTAAAGGTGTACACATACGATCAAAGTCAAATTTCTATTCCACACCGCCAATTTTCTTTGGGCAGAAAAAATTTTAATGAATTCAAATGACACACATGCAAAATTCTACAAAAACAATCAGATTTGACCTTAATAATTTAATAGATCAATTATTGGTAAATGTAATCTTAATCAGCGATATTGTAGGTGAAGGTAGCTCCCATCCTGTTTATGTATTTCTTTGTTTCATATGTAGTGTGATACCAAATCTTCGAGTGTATTTGATCAATTCTCTTTAGTGTGCCGCGTGCACCTAAACATTGATATATTGAAGACGAAAAATTCACAGCAATTAATGGATATGATTAGACATCCGATTGACAAATTCTGTTTTTCACTCCCACATATGTCATATGTCGAATGAGAATTATGATAAACATTTGAAGAAAAATCTTCTGACTTGCTTTATTCATCAAATCCCCGAAGGGGGTGTCTATACGAATGTGTATTTTTGGCTCAAGCCCAAGCCCAGACAATGACAATTATCAAAATTATTTCTGATTTCAGAATGTACATACATACGTTTTGGATAAGTTACGTATACGAAGAAGGGAGTGAAACAGGAAGAAACGCAGAAAAACACCATCCTCTTTTAGTTTAAATGACTAAAAAAAACTGTTTTGCCAGGTTACAGATTTGTAATGAAAAGAAAGAACAAAAATGAAACATGAAATCTTCAAACTTGAATGAACGCTGAGAGTCAAACTTCTCTTTGTTGAACATTTTGAGCACCTGGAAAGAGAACTCATTGTGCTGGATTCTTCATTTTTGACTGTCTCTTCATATAGTTTTTAAAATATGAACAACTAAAACTAGTCGATACTCGTTCATATGAGAACATTATTCAATTTTCTTTCGGTCAGTCGAGTTTATATTTCCCTTTTATCCTATACTTTAAGTAATATGCGAATGTATAAGTTCGCA